>NC_135394.1:6900000-7162500 GCF_051989625.1 Stigmatopora argus
AAGACAAGGAGGAGGATGAGGAGGAGCAGGTTGTTTAAGAATGCCACTCAGGTTTTCAATTGGCGGGAGGAGGTGCCTCTTGGGGATGACAGAGTGTCTCGACGATTTGGCGAGAAGGCCAACCAAAATGTAGGGATGAAATCGTTTCTGTGGAGGATGCAGGTGATGGATGGCAGTTGTTAGTCTCAGTAATTGTGTTCAGGTAATTGACCCTGCCCCCCACTTCTTTTGTGGCTCTTCTCTGGGTGAGCCAAACACTCCATCTTTCTTTTACTTCTATTGCCTAGAGGGTGGGGGTAGGGGGCATCAGCAAAGAGAGCCCAGTGCAATTACTACCTTGGCACCATTCCTTGTTTAGACTATTTAGACTTTTGCCTTAGCAGTTCAAAAACAAACAAACAAAAATATTTGTTCTATGTGAATAAAATATTGTCACCATAGTACATTTCATTCCCCAATACATGTTTTCTTTTTTTAAAAAAAAATTGATGTAAATTTGTTTGCACATCTTCCAATTATAAAAGATGCAAAGTAATGACCTCCTTTCCTGGCACATCCTAAAAATGCAAAGGTGTCCAAAATCAGATATGCTTGTGAGGAGTACTGTAGTGCTATTAACTGCACCATTAGCTATTTTTGTTTCATGGGAAACAAATTAAATTAGTAAATTTTCCCCCATTATAGAAGCAAGCTTGATTGATTGCAATACATTAATGTGAAAAACAAAACAAAGACAACTGTGATAACAACCTGGTCTTAAATGGTCAAATAATGACAAGTAACTGGCTTTGACATTGCTAATTATGGTAATTGCTGCTTGAAAATTTCTGTTTGTTGCAGCTGTGCTTGCTCATAAAGTACCAATAACATTGAGATGACTTCAACCTAAAGAAAATGGAAAAGTACATACAGTGTCTTTAATACATTCTAAACTCTCCTTGAGGAGGTCACAAGTCATCTGCAAAAACCCTTAGCTTTTAGAATGACCAAAGTTTTGGGGGAACAATTTCAGAGGCATACACTCTAAATAGAAAAACTTTAGTATTTAGTGTTAGAGATTGGCCTTTAACAGCCAAATAAAGTCACCGTTTTTTTTTTTTTTACCACCTGAACATTTAATTACCGCATTTAAATTAAAATACCATTAAAAGTTAGTTGTGAAATAATGATCACGTCTCTAGAACAGCAGGTCCCCAACTTCAGTGAATAAAACCAACCACCATTTGAGTGGTGACTAAAAATGGGTTGAAATTGAGAATGAGATTATAATTCTCATCTCCATGCATCAGCAGATTATTGCAGCATTCATCATGGATCCAGGACTCTGCGCTAATAATTGTGTGGCTCTATCGCGATCTACAACCTTTGATTTACACTGAAATCTGTAGGAGGGTGACAAGTTCATTTTGTAAGTCAGGGGGAGGAAAGTAGTTAACTCCTAAAGTGCTTCCAATTTAAAATGCATTAAACTGTGGATGATGTAGAAAATAACCCCAAATTGCTTAGATAAAGAAATAAACGACTCCATTTAGAATTATTTTGAAATGGGGGGATCAATTAGTGCTAGTTATAAAATATTTAGTATAATAGCATTTGAGTATCAGAATAAAAATTCTATCTAGAAAATACACATTTTTATAATATACCATAATTGCAGCACTATGGGACCTATAACATGTATCTGTTCACTTTGAAATATAATTATAGCAAATAAAGATAATTTATTGATTACAGAATTGCTAATTAAAGACTAAATTGTTCCAATACCTGCGACTCTATTACCTCCTCAAGTCTTTTTCACAAAAACAGATTCTGTTTAGGGACTAAATCATTGCATGAAAAAATATAAATAATAAAAATTGCTGACTTGAAAGCCTGTAAACCTTTAGTATTAACAACACAGCAGGCCATGCATTGTGTAATAGGGGAATTCATTCAGAAACCAAAAAATCTGAAATTATTCAGACAAAGTTGAATCAATAGTTTGTCCAGAATTTATTTTCAGGAATGTCGAAATTAGTGTGACTTAACCCTGAAGCAAATCTGTTATACTGGATGGGAAAAAAAGGCTTCATTTGGAGTAGAAACAGATCAGGGCGTTTAAGCTTATTGTGACATCATCTTATTTTGACATGATCAGTCTTGAGCTGCTGACAGAGGATGCCTCTAATCTGGGACACCATCTTAAAAGCCCTGAAGCTCATTGAAGTCATTGAAAATGAGCTGCCTGCTTTTTATTTAGGTCAATCATAACTGTACAATACACCAAATATCTTGTTGAGAACATTTTAAAGAGTTATCACTTGTTTAGTGAGGATCTCTCTATGCTCAGAGCCTCTTCAATTGACCAAAGGTGAGAACTGAAGAGGGAGGGTATCCTAGTTGAAGTTGATCAATGGCAGGTCAAGTTGATCAGTTTTCGTATTCGTTTTCTCATGGAAAATAATTAAATTGGTTGAATTAATCGAGGTAAAAAGGTTTAGTTATCCTAATCTATTTTGGCACAACCACTTGTTTTTTTCCTGGCTTTGGCTTATTGGTGTGAGTCAGTACTGTGTAGTAGACACGCACAAATTAATATGTACACAAACACATGGATTACCTGCTTGGATACAGAGGGATTTATGGAAAAAGAAAGTACACTTTAGAATATATGAGCAACGGGGCTGAGTATCTTCTTCTTTTTGTGTTCTTTTGGGCAAGATTTTCTGTAACAAATCCAAATTGATTAAACCTTGACTTCTAATGACTTCTAATTACTGAGATTCCATTTGAGACCGTTTATTTACAAAATGTCAAATCTGTATAAATACTGCAATCTTCACTACAAGTATAGGAACTTGTGTGGTCAAAAAAGTGATTTAAAATCAAAATCACTGATTTCCCTAAGCTCGACGACATCTTGACAACACGCCACAACAAGGCAAAGAGCCATATGGTTAGGGCCTTGGCAGCCTCACCGAGCACAGCTTAACCCTGCCTGCTAAAGCATTATCAGGACCAACACATTGATGGAGCACTATAACTGACACAATTGACAGTGCCAGACATGGCCTTGCCCCTGCCAGACAGATGCAGCACCTTCTTTTAAGCATTAATGAGAGTTAAAGGGACACATGAGCACAATGAAAAATACATTGCGTGTGTTTTAGGTCGTGTGGGTGTGAGTGTTCAATTTAATAAAAAGTTGAGAAATTGTATTCATGACTTTTCTGAGATCGAACGCTATACTTGGAAAATCTGTGGTCACTCACTCCAACTGCATGATCTCTCTCGTGCTCCTTCAGTGTGGGTCACTTGAAACAGCATGGTGACCATCATTGTTCTATGCTATATCTTATCCAATCAAGGAGGCAGGTTGCCAGGCAATCAATTACAGGGCACAAGTAGACGAACAATGGGTAACGCTCACACTCATAGATGACAACATTTTGGGGTAAATCCTCATCACATCCTGTTTATTTTGTTGGGCCTTAGTCATTGGGATTGTCATGTCTGTCAGTGTGTTCAGTTGTTCTTTCTCTCAGGGCCATGGGACTTGTGATGAATTAGGATGACAGTTTTTAAGGATACTTGTCACCATTAGCTAATGTCAGACTATTGCCTTGCTTACCGTTGGGTGTGTCCCACTTTTCTTGAAGTTCTCACGCTTTGTTCCTTATTTTTATCCTTTTGCATTTTGTGTCCTTAGTTTACTTGCCGACTCTGTCCTTCTGTTTCTTTTTGTTTTTTGTTTGGTACTAGTGTTTTTTTTTTGCCTTGCTCACTTTGTTCAATAAATATCTACTGTACACTTTATTGCCTGCTTCTGAGTCTGTCTTGGGATTCTACTTCAACGGCCTGCTGTTCTACAACAGGGACTAAATGTGGAAAAACAAAAATTGTGTACGTGTGTGTGTGTGTGTGGGGGGGGGGGGGGGTGTTATGATTTTATAGTCAATAAAAGTGAGAGTTGGATTGTTTTGGTGTGTCTAAATTATAACTCAATGGGAATAACTTTCAAATGACAATGGAATTTTAAGTGGGTCCAAGTTTAAATTCATGGAGGTGAATGTACAATTATGGGAATTGCCATGTGCTGTACTATACCATTCTATTCAAGCGAGACATTGCATTCTTGAACAGTACTATGAAGTGCTTTCCTCTTTACCCTCTTTTTAAATTCACAAAATTTGTGGGAATATGTCAGAATTTTACTTTGTCCTTAATCAGAACACAACACCTTTTAGAATAGCTGATATTATACTCTCAGTGTGCAACAATTACACAGAGCATTCAAAAAGCTCAGCATGTTTCACCATCCATTCAGTTTTCCCTCGTTTGTTATTATTAGTATTTGAATTGCATTGGACTGCGGTGCCTGTGAATTGGAAATGGCTGCAAAGCTGAGGCCATTTCAGTTCCAGTACTTTAGCCAGCGTTCTGCCTCAGTGAGCTGGGCTGATTGGGATGCAGTGGGGTTTCTCCATTTCTCCCCTTCTTGGTTTCTCCTTGTGTGCCTCATTCTGTCTGGCCTGAAAGACATTGTGATGAAAAGACAAGAGCTTGGGGCCTGAGATAGGGCAAAAATAGGGACACACATATATTTTACCTTTCATAGTTGTTGTTTTTTACAGAGACAATATTACATTAAATTAAGTACATCTCCCAGAATGTACAAAAAATGTTTTTTGTGTGAACCAAAATTCCAGGATTGCATTGCAAAAGATGACAAAGAAAAATTCCTTGTAGAAACCATAGTGAGTCTCTTTCAGTATGTATTGTAATAAATACTAGAATAGTAAATTCCATGGCCAAGCTTCTTTGTAATATATAGGAAATTATATTATCAAAAGGCAATCACCATTCAAATCTGAAAATCCCATTTTCCGTTTTCACTGATCATCAAATGACATTCTGCTTACTAGAGTATTATTGAAAGTGGTTGAAGAGTTGTCCTGATCTTGTAGCAATTTTCAAGATACCCTTCTTCAGTTTATATGTAGGATACTTTACTACACACTTGTCTGAAGTCAGTGAGGCATACAAAGATTAACTACAAATTTTTCTGTTTGCGGTATGTGTAAATCTGGGCTGCCTGTGAATCAGAATGAGCAAAATACCATCGGAGCATGTCCAGGATTACCATTATCTCCATGGCAACTGCGTCCTCCACCTCCTTTCCTAGTCTTTACCCACTGCTCGGGTAATTGTGGCACTCTCTCTAGTACAGATACTCATTCATTTTTGCCACAAAAATCTTTCATTCATTTTCTGAACCGCTTATCCTCACAAGGGTCGTGTGGGTGCTGGAGCCTATCCCAGCTAACTATCAGCACAGGGCGGGGGTCCGTGTGCGGTCGATTGGTTGCCGGTCTTTTGGTCGCCGGTCTTTTGGTCGTGGTCTTTTGGTCGTGGTCTTTTGGTCGCCCCGACCGCGACAACGGGCGACCAAAAGACTGGCGACCAAAAGACCGACGACCAAAAGACCGGCGACAAAACAAGGTAAAACAACATGGTCTACGCATCAATAAAAGCCAACAATGGCCATGAGCAGTTTCACTGAGCCGACATGTGAGTGTATAAGAGTTTGTATGTACATGTGTTGTCCCTTTAAGAAGCTACATCAGTCAGGGTCTTAACAAGTTCTCCAACAAAAAACAATAAAAGTCCGGGAAATTTGGAGCTTTTCTTTAGCCTAATAATTACTAGGGCATTAAGTATGACTAAATAGTAATTCGCAGTTTGTATTTAGGGAATTTGAGCAACGATTTAAATGGTAATTATCACTTACCACTTACCAAAAGATCGGCGACCAAAAGACCGGCGACCAATCGACCGTGTACCGCGGGGGACACTCTGAACCGGTGGTCAGCCAATCGCAGGGCAAAGGAAACGGACAACCATTCATGCACACACCCATACCGAGGGTCTAAATTAGAGTGCTCAAAAAAGATAGCATGCATGCTGGAGTACCCGGAGTAAACCTACACAACATGCAAACTCCACACAGAAGTTTGAGGCTGACGCGCTTTTTTTTTAATAGACAACAAGAGACATTACAAGTACTTTGGAAGAATTGAGAGGCACGTTTAATTAAAAACCTGCAGGCAAAGAGTCAGTTTAAATACAACCTAATGCGTGCCTTCTAAGTGCCTGCTTAATTATCCTCAGATTACACATAAACAGCCAGTTATCATCTACCCCACACAACTGGCATTGGCCCAAACCACAGCCATTTTGCTTTGTCCCAAAGCTCGATAATAATACAATTTGTCTGTCTACGTATGTGTGTGAAAAGGAGAGAGAGAAAACAAAGATATAATTTCCCTCACATTGGAAACCAAACGTGTATGGTTACAATTAATGTACAAAACTATTTATTTTAGAGTAAAAATAAGAGAGAAGAAACTCAATACACGTTTCATACGCAACAGATCCATAAGCAAATCGAACTTCCTCACAAAACCACTAGAATCTTGTTTTACTCCATCTCTTGAGTACTTGTTGGCACACCAAAACCTACGTGACCTTAAGAAGTATTGGGAGGGAAGAAGGAATTTTGAAATCACCTCAGTGAATGCTTTGATATAAGAGGATCAGACATGCAAGACTGGAATCAGCCCTTAACTGTTCCAAAAGAGAATAAAGGACGACTTATCATTTAATCCCTCCATGGTCAGTACAAGGAGCAAGAGGATAGAAGAAGCATGTGTTTGTGCAAAAAATAAAGGATGGAGGGTCACTGGGAATTTTTGTCAGACAAAGGCTTGTGGATCAGGAGGATGCGTCTTTTATCAAGTAACATGGGAGGGGAAAGGAATGATGCAAATTAAGGGATTTCAAAAGACTATCCAGTGACATGCTCTTCTATTTGTTAGATTATCACAGAGATCAATGAATAAGATGGATGAATGTTCAGAGACTCATCAAAATCTAGTGTGCGGTTAGTGCACTTGGAGCGCGTAACTACTTTTCATCTCCCTTTGTCTAAGTTCCACACGAGCCAGTTTGAGACCATGAGGTTAACCCAAACACACCCACTCAGAATCATCATCACAGCCTTCAGTTGAATGGCCAAAACAGAATCACCATTTTTGTGTAGCTGTATTGCAAAGAATCATTTTTTTCTTCTCTTTAACAGTTGACTAGCACTGGACAAATTTCTTTGCCATGAACCCTCAGAGATATACTGATTTTTTTTCGCAACTCCATCACTACAAAAATTTGCCTCCTGGTTAAATCTTAAGTAACTAGTGGCATAAGCAATAATTATATTAATCTCACTAAAGGTTTTATAAAACCACATTAAAGATAATTTGTCCTTTCTAGCAAGATAGTGAGCAACTGGGCTTTTTCCACTCAGCTGTTTCTAATTCAGTTTTTTTGTATTATGTGTATTGCAAGTGTAATTCAGTTGCGATTTGTGCAATGCAGTTCAGGGGTGTGAACCAGTGAAGAAAGAATGCCACCTAGGATATTTTTTAAATCTCTGGATTTCATGAATATGGTTTAGTTGTCCTTTATTTCTTGTCTAGTCTGCCCCAAAACTGCTCTGTGCAAATTTGTCATATCTATTATCCAAAATATTTTCATTGCACCCTTCTACAGCTTCCATTTCTTCGTTATCATTTGTGCTACCCTAGCATCTACAGAACTGAAGCAATGAGTGGGATTTTATGGCAAATGGGTGCTATCTAATAAACCCCACAAATTTTCAGGTATAGTGGGCTACTGGACTTGTGTGTACTTACATTGGTCCCCTATGCTTCTGCTGTTGACCATAAAGAGTTTTTTCATGTTTCATAAGGTGCCTTTTAAAGATTATATTCTTGAGATCAATATGAATTACTTTTCTCGTTGGGGACATGACCCTATTTGATGTCCTGTTTGACTATGGTTTGAACTATGAGCAGTCTCATGATCTGGCTCCAGGCACTGGTCTGGTTTCAATCTCAAATAATATAAATCACAACACAATACCTGTCTCATATAATTCTTTCTTCTATTTGTGACTGGAATATTGACTTCAGTTAATGGTAAAGCACATGATATACAACATGTCAAAGATGTAGGGGAAAATTGTTGTTGACACTCGTGATTGGATTAACCTTATGCATGAAGAGTACAACACCAATAGTGAAATAAATCAGGCAAGATCACCGTCCCTTTGCGTGGCAGTTAGTTTTTTTTTATTCAAAGGCAGTGGAAGTCATGGATTGAGTTACTCTGATTTGGAAGATTGCACAGACTGACGTGCCAAGATAAAGAATAGACATGCTGTGTTTAATGTAACTCTAGCCATTTGCCAGTTTCCAGGCTAATTAGTTGGATTAGAGAGGCAGCTGTTCATAGCTTGTTAGGATACCAAGTTACACCTGAAACCCAGGTAGTGGTAGGGTTTTCAGTGTAGCATGAAATTGCTACACTAAACACTTTTGTGTTCTCAGGAAACATTCATGCCAGCGCTCAGGAGCAATCTCTTATGTCTTATGACGGTCTTTACACCTCTCTGCTTTAACATTGGCTAGTATTGGTTTACTTGCACACTTATTAGTGGTTCATTTAGGATAAAAGCAGATATTTTCCTGACCCTTTTAAATAAACAACACAACAGTTCTTATCGCACAAAAGTAGGATAAAAACATTTAGTGCTTTTTGGGATGAATTGGTTGCATCAATCCGCGGTCCCCAACCTTTTTCTCACCGCAGACCGGTAAAGCTATTTCTATTTTCTTGCGAACCGGCTAATCGAGAGGGCGACAACTTAAGACAAAATTGTGTGGAGGTGGGATCGGTGCACGAATGACACCCACAACGGCAAAAAAAACAATTATTTATTATTTTTATTATAACAACTTTTCTCATTTCAAGTAGGAGGGTGAGATTGAAAACGTTATTAATTTTTACTCTGATGGACCGGCACTTGGTAACTCGCGAACCGGTAGTTGGGGACCACTGCCTTAGACTACACACACTGTCATAGAACTAAATTTTACCATGGCCTAATGGATGAACCGTTAATAGTCTGAAGAGCAAAGCACATTCGTTTCAAACCACTACAAATGCAATTGAGAAGGAAGAAGTTGATTAAGTGGGGGCATGCGAGTTAGTGTGCCGTAACCAGAGGCCTGTTGCTGCTCCAATAAGTGCAACGAGAGTGAATGTAGAACTCAGCACTGGCATTTTGCTAATCCCGTTTTATAATGTAGTTTTTCCTCCCCCATCTTTCAATTATCATTATCATGAAATGAAGTAAAGCTCAAGAAGCTCCACGTGCTGCAAAGTTTTATCCAATTACCCGCTCTAAAGCTTTGTATTTTCATCTCTATTATAGGGGAATTTTGATGTTCTTGCAATGTCATTGGAACTTAATTTTCCTCATGCTTTCTTATACCAAAGTAAAAGAGACACTTGAATACGTTAACAAACTAAAAACTGACAAAATGAATCAAACAATCATCCAAAATGTAATTTAATGTTTTCTTTCACCAAAAACATGGTGAAGGGATTTTTTTTGCTGTTGATTTTTATTAGCAGGCTAATGCAAAGAACCGACTGTATGATTGTCGTGATCTTAAGGCAGACAGATAAAATTATCTAAATGAAAGTTCTTTCACTGTTGATTTTACCAGATTCATCAGTTGGCAATAGAGGTAGACATCAGGGAAAGGTGCATGAAGTTAGAATAAAGGGGTGTGAAAACTGTAAAGCAACTCTCCAGAAAGGATGTTGGTTTGATGCCTTTCTGAAGGAAAGCAGACTATCCTCTTTTGAAGAAGTTATTATTTTTCCATGCAGTTTCAAGATGATCACACCACAGACAAGGTACTGTCCATCTAGTTTGCACATTATTATTTCTACTTCAGTTAGGGTTGTGAACTCCCTGGAAAAAAAGGAAACCTCATTGCTCGAGCCAGCTGGCCTGAAAGCCATCTCCCTTTAGTTCCTTTTTTCTTTTTCTTTATTTCTTTTGGATGCTATTCTTGAGTTTCATCATAATACGGGCCAAAGCCCATCCCTTGTAAGATCAATATGGGATGGGTGTTTTTGTTTCTGAATATGACATGATTCCGTTTGTTTAAGTGATGGTTGGTAACCCTAACCTCGCTCCTTCGAAATGTCAACTCTGCAGCTCAAATATTCACGCCCTGTGTACAACTGATCCTTGCTGTCTGGTACTTGTTGTCTCACAAGCCACTGATCATGCTGCTGTCATAAATATTTCTTGTTGTGGTTTTGGTTTTGACAGACATCTAAAAGTGATAGTGATATAGCTTTCTTTGCTAGAGATTTTACTTATTATTTGAGGTGACAAATCTTCCCATCTTGCGTTGGTCTTTTATGGAGAGGGCTTCCTCCTGTAAATCTCAGTCAGTTTGAACAGGATTTTTATCCAGAGGGAAAGGTTTCAATAACAGTTTGGAGGCATATGTAACTGTTTGAATTGCATTGAGAAGATGCAATGAACAGCTTATGTGTCAGTGATTGACACCTTTCACAGTCATCACAAGTGGATTAAAACGAACAGATTAATTCAAATTTTTTCTTTCCCATATGTGCACCTGCTAAGTCTTACGTTGATGCCAGCGTTAATAAGATTCCCTGATGGAGTAACATATGATAAAATACGACAACTCATGGCTAGGTTCACAAGGCCTGCAATTAAAGAGATAAAATCAACTCCGTGGGGAGCCAAAGAGACCTAAATTGTCTTTTCACTCATTAACAAGCAGTTCTAGCCCCTCCATATCTTGCTAGTAAAGAGGTGGCGAGGGTCTAAAAGATATATGGCAAAAGAAGCTGTCAAATCACTGACCCAGGATGCATCAGCTATCAATTACTGTATGCATGTATAGAAGTGGTGTCTTATTGTATAATGGGTCTTCATCAAATATGGATAGAAGCCTACTGGCAATTACTTAAGGGGACAGCTAGTCAGTTCGCTGTCTGTACCCAGAGGCAATGAGAAACAACTCAAAGGGAGGAAAGAGTGTTCACTCCGTTCTTCAGCTTTCTCCATTTCAACCTCCCACCAAGTCTGCATCGATCTAATCAGCATGGTTGCCTCCTGACAGGAAATCAATTTGGGTCTTTCTAATAAAGCACTTCTCATTTTTAAGTTGCACCCCTACATCACCTCAGAAACAGCTCTCCTTATTTCATGTTGGTAGTGGAGACACTCAAATTCCTCCTCAATATCAATATGGTGTGTATGTGTCTCCTATTCCAAAACAACAGTGTATATGTGTGTGTGTGTGTGTGTGTGTGTGTGTGTGTGTGTGTTATCTAAGAGAACTCTGCCGGCTGTAGTCTTCTTTCAGTTTGCAAGTCGTTGAGTGGGCAGGTTGGCTCCAATGGTTCTCTCAGCAGTCATTATTTTCTGCTGAAGCCACTTTTTGTCCTTTATCTCCCAGTACTGTGTATCATGTGTTGCTTAACAGCAGTCATGGAAAAATGCAGTGTGAAGCTACAACAGTAAATATGGTAGCACTGTTACAGATATGTGCAAAATTGCCAAAATTATTGGCGAAATTCCACTAGGGTGTTAATTATAAGGCTATTCCAATGCCTGCAATATTTTGTGAGGGAGCAGTTGCAAAACTTGTTTAGGTCTGGAGCATTGTTGCACATTTCAAATGGTCTTTACCTTCCTTTTTTATTTTGTATGACTGATCTTTGTCTTGTTTTCCAGTTTGACTGTCTTTCTTTTTTAATGCTTCCCCAAGTGTGTGTCATCATCCCTTTCTCACTCTTCTTAACCTCATATGTTTTTCAGGCACGTTGACAGTTCATTGCACTTCACAGTCCTCGTTCCAGTGGTCATAAACATAGCCTTGCTTACTCCCGTGGGTGATCAAAGTTTTTCCTGAGTTTGCCTTTATGCCTCATGTCTGCCTGAATTCCTGACTGCCAACCTATGTACCGAGCACTGCCTGGTGAACATTCATTTATTCATTTTATCCGCTTATCCATCCAAGGGCTGCGGGGGCCTGGTGAACAATAAAGGCTTTGTGTCCTAACCCAATTTCTATGTCCGAGAAAATTATGCCCACGTTGGAACCTCGCTTAAAAACCTGATGTCTATATTTTGCTGTGTGAATAAAGTTATTAATATATATATTTTTTCCAAATGCCTGCTTCTCTTGTTTCATTATAAAAGTGCAGATATAATAAAAATAATTTCCAAAGATAGCCTTGATCGAGCAAAAAAAATTGATTTCTTCCTTAAAAAATACGTACTATAGAGCTCCTACTATTGTTGAGCTTACATAAAGGTAGGCCAAGAAAATGTTTCTGAATGCAGACCCTGATTAACTACTTATTGGCAAGTACTGAACTGGGGGAGTCTGGCAAGCTTTTATCCATAGCTAGGGTTTTATATGAAAGAAATAGACGATAAAGCAAACATTTCACAGAGCCAAATCTCTGTATGCTGTGGGCCTCACCCCTGTGTATCAAAAAAGTCACATGTGAAGGAGAGCTGAGACTGCAAACATCAGGTGCTGAAAGTGAAAGAGTGAGTATGTAGCCAAGGAGCCATCTGGCTATTTTGGACTGACTTGTAATTCTGCTCTATAGAGTCACATACATACCTTCATTGTTGACACAAGAAAAAGTAATATAGCTAGATAGATATGTCATCATTGTCCTTTTCAAAATGATATATATATATATATATATATATATATATATATATATAATGTCTTTCATGTCAACATATTATATTCCACAGTAACATAAAACCCAATAAACAATCACAAACAGATTGCACCACAAAAAGCAAGAACATTAGCGAGTTGACTTGTTAAGAATTGCACAACACTTGATGGAATGAAACTTCTGATAAAATGGATAGCATTAAGGAATCTGATCCGATCCGATTTTCATCCAGAAGGGATGAGCTAGCAAAAAGATATAAAGCAGGTAATAAGCGTCCCAGACTATTGATTCAGTAAGACGGGGTATTGCTTTGTTTTTCGTTCTGATAAATTTAGTGTATGTCTAACAAGATAATGTATATGCAGTGTGAGTGATTTATAAGAGTAAGGCTGTCATACATTAGTTTTACTCCAAACGCCTATAGTTTGAATATGTCAACAAATTTGGACTGCTATGTTGACAGAAACTGATGGTGTAGTGGTTTGCTCGCCTGATTTTGGTGCAGGCTAGCCTGGGATTGATTCCTGCATAGTGGTGGTATTAGGGGCTAGGGATTGTACATTTGTGACAATCATGACTTAATGCAACCAGACACACTCAACGAATACAAATTGTTGGTGGCAGAAACAGGCATCATATAGCTGAAAAGTAGAATGTCGATTTATTCTCACTAGGGACTTGTCATGATACTAGTCCACTGATTGCACACTACTAACATTGCTTATGCACTTTACCCCGTCACCTTTTGATCTGACCTTCACCTCCCCTTGACCTCCAGTTTCTGGGTTTCTTCATCGCCCCAAATTCTGTCATCTTGTAAGAATAGTCAATGAACATGAATGAACATTGACAAATTCTGAATTATTGTGGTTTACCACCCCTTTGTTCAGGATTTTATCTCTTACCACATATGCTGCTCCCGCAAAAACATGACTTTTGACCAATAAATTTGGCATATTGGTAAATTTTGAGTTTCCCCCTTACAATGGTGTTTAATATACTTTTTTGTCCCAACTGCCCTCGTGTTAAATGCATTGTTTTGTTGTGATTTTCCTTTCTGTAGAGAAAGAGGAAAACATATTTTAGCTAAACCAGACAAAACAGTTTTCCTCTCTTTTAGAAAAAGTAAGACAGGATATGCACTATGCAATGTGGTGTGCCTAAATAACAGGTCCAGTAAAGGGTAATATGGGATGCCAAGTGACAAGGCACACATCCCCAAAAGCCGTAAGTCATAATATTTAACATCTACTGCTCTTCTGTTTATTGTTCCTTGAAATGTCGTGTATTCTTTTCTTTTATGTCTTGCCAGTTAAAATGCGTAGTGTCTTAGTTGACAAATGGTCTCCACCATATTCCTTTGAAGATAGGAATATTATGACATGCAGACTAGATGATGTAACAGCAAGGAAAAAGTGACATTGTTTGTACAGTTACTTTATCGGGCCACATATTATAGGTAGCCTGTAAAGTCCAGACTGCACATGTGCAGATTTGTCTACAGATCTCTAACAAATTCTGAAAGACGCGGGTGTTATTCTCCTCACGCTCAGTAATTTTTGGACTTTGTCATACTTCCTTCTGACACAATTGCTTCTTTTTCTAACAGATGGCCCAGACATCTGAGAATTGAAACTAAGATTACTCTCATACCGATGGATGTCTGCATATAATAAGGGTGCGGTAGGGGTCTTGAAGAAGTCACAATTTGTGAGAAATTCTGTACTTTTTTATGAATAGCACTCTCATTTATCTCACTGATTAAATAACTCTCAAAACTTTTCAACCAAGCTAAAGTCCAGCTGCTCTTCATGTGCTGTCCAGGAAACACCAGCGGTCGAGACTAAGATATTTGAGAAGATACTGTATATGGAGTCAACAGATGCCTGCCAGGTCCTCTCTGGGTTTAGTGGGAGATTGTGTGTGAATGTGTGTGTGTTGGTGATGTTGCCGAATCTTATCCAGTAGAAAATTCTGGCTTGGGTTTTCTCTTCTCAAGTTCCAGTGTCCCTCTGCCCTCGCTGCTTAGGAAATACATCTATGAGTCTATCCTTGACGTTGCTGATTTATGGCGACAATGTAGAAAGAGAATCTTAGAGCCCCTGCATGAGTGCACGTGTTCTTTATTTATAGCCAACAAATTCAAAAGTGATATCATCTTCCAGCACTTTGTTTCTTCTTGTTCAGATTTCCTCACCCTGTGTAACTATCTATTATTTACAGTCATACATCTGGAGAGTGTTATAGTCACGTTTTAACTACAAGAAGGGAACATCAGTCCATTACAATCTTGGTGATTTGGATAATATATTAAGAATTAAAACTACGGTAACGTATATTGGCACTATTGTCACACTCAGATATGTGTTTTGTTATTGCAATGGTGGTGGTGGCACAATGCTATAGAATATATCTGCTATCACACTTCTTAATATTCCTATTTCTTGTATTTAGAATGTACATTTAAAAATACATTATTCATTATTTTTTCACATTATCATTATTTTATGGGGAATGAACTGCAATTCATAGTTGTAAAGTTTTAATTTGTATAGCCACATTTGCAGAATATTTGGATTGAACCTTTCTTACATACTCATAGCGAGCACCCATCCCCCTTAAAAAATCTGTAAATCTATTTTTCTGAACTATTTTAGTTCCTTAAAATAAAAATTTTCTTTGCTCTGTTAAGAAGTACATTCTGCAATAGCATAGCCTTGGGGAAGCAGCCTTCTATTCTTCCAACCTGTGACCTTCTTTCCTCCCTAGATCATCCACCTTGTGTGATATTGAAGGCAGAGCCTGCTGCTAACCAGATAAATACCCTCCCATACAGATACAGAAGATTTCCTGCATCCTGACCCGTATGATCCGGATTGCCAATAAAGGTAATCCTCCCTCAGAAACACATTTTGTAGCAGATAGTTTTTATCTTTTCTTGGTACTCATGTCAGATGTGGTTGAAAACAATCGTATGGATTGGAAGTGGATGAGGGTCATTGTTTTGCCCTCGGTAGTATGCAAAATAAAAAATGCCGTTTGAAAATATTCTTTGAATATTCGACTCAGTTAACTCTAAATGGTCAAACTGATTTTCATACATTTTACAGGAAGTCCGTGATTTACAAACAGGTTCTTGTCCTTTGCTGGTGAGATAACCTACATTTCACCGTCAAGTTTTACATTTAAACTATTTTCATTAAAAAAAACTACTATACATTTAATCATAATATATAAATTGATGCGCTTACCATTCCAGCTAATACATTGATGGAGCGGGAGGGAGTGGAGACTATGAGACCTATTAAGGATGAGTGGAATAATGTGTAAGTTCTACTTTCTTTTGGCTGGACCAGCATAGCCAGAAGACACAGCTTTCTTCTTTAGTTCCATAATGTGTAAAAAGGACTGCGAAAAAGGCAACCACAGACAAGCACTATGCACTAGCTCAGCAGAAACACTATGCTGATAGGGACAAAATGGCGGACAGGACACAAGCGTCATAAAGTCCAAACGTTGTAAGTCGAGTACGTCGTAACAAGGAATGACACTACCGAATAAGACCATACTCAGATATTTACATGCCGTGTGTACTCATCTTTCATGACGAAGGTGTCTAAGCAGAATCTAGATAGTTACCGCCATCACTCAAACTCAGTTTTCAACTTTGCAGAGCCTTTACTAGGAGATAACGCTATGGATTCCTTTGGCCTTACAGTTTGATCAATCTTCAGATTTACAGCCTTCCCTGCAGCATAGAGATGAAGCATAAGAGCTGTAATTCTTCTCTACTCATAGGAAACTCTATCTCTCATGTATTGATAAAACTGTTGAATTAATTCCTTGCTGGCTCTGGTTTTTCACTCAGGCATGAATAGCATATATAACTGACCTTGTACCTTTCTCAATCATTCCTGTTGTGGTTTTGTTTTCACACTCACACCGTGTCTTGGTCTGGTTACTAAAAAGGAAATAATACTTGGGGGAAAAGCACTTAATTCTTCTGAATTTTCACAAAAATGGCAAACAAAATGATGCCCTGGAGCTGGAGGTGTATCACAAAACACTTTACTTAACCTTGGATTAAAGACAAAAAATAAATAAATACAATTCTTGGAGACAAAACATGAAAGTAACCTGGAGGTCCGGTAAACCACTGGCATACATCTGGAACACACAAAATTATAGAGGTGGAAATCTGTCTCCAAATCCTACCTCACAGCGCAGATCTGTGTACTCCCCCTAACCAACTTTACATCTTGCACATGTGGAGTTCTGCTTGCAGTTCTTCATACTTTGCTTGCCTAGGGGACATGAGAAAATAATTTTCTTCTTCGGCCAGGTCAAGGACTACCACCATGCGAGTGCTACATCTAAGAGGGAAGGTGAATGCGAATAGGATGCAAATGTGTCAGTGAATGATTGCATATACATCAGCCGAAAAGACCGAAAAGAAAGTGCAGCTACTGGCAGGTGTCCACCAATGTGGTGCAAAAAACAAAAACAAAAAAAAGATCTTAGGCGTGCATTTGAAATCTTTACGTCGTGTCACTTGAATGACAATGTTTGCCCCTACATTTAAAGTACTTGATCATATTGTTGCCATTGCTCTTAAGATGCAGCCTTTTTCTTGTGTCTGGAGTGTGTTTGGTCCCGTAATTTGCCATACTGTAGAGCAGGGATGGGCAATTATTACGCAAAGGGCCATTGTGGTGTCCTGGAATTTGTTATGACCAAACAAGAACAGACATCTTAACAAATAACAATGCTGCTGAAACGACCAATGAAAAACTGCTGAAAACCTGCACCCTCTGCGTCCCTTTTTGAAGTAATTGCCCATGCCTGCTGCAGAGCCATGCGTTCACAAATGAATTGAATATTTTGAACAACTCATTAACATGGACAATATAATCTGAGTCATGTTTAGTTGAGAAACAATTCCCACCCCCTATTTTTCTCTTTCTCCCTGAGCAGTTCAAACAAGGCCCTCCTCCTCCTCGCACTTCCACTGTTTAAGAGATGGCATGGGAGAGGCACGTGAACTCCATGTTGCAGCCTAGTATACTATGTTAGGATTAATGTTTCTCAACCACTGGGAAAATGGGTTGTATAGCAGTAACTGGTGAAAGAAATTTAAGAATCTCATTGAAGATGATGAAAAAAATAACATCACAGACATGTTTGTGGGATAAGCTGTTGTAGTGACAGCAATGCCCCATCAACAATTCAAGAGACAATACTTCAGTTGTTCATGCAGGGTAGGCTGGTTGAACACTCTGAATTGCATTTATCATACATCATTTTCATTGGAACAATGGTTAATACATGTTCAGTACGGAACAATGGTTAATACATGTTCAATACGGAACAATGGTTAATGTGTTGGGTAGAAAAATGCTCCAACTGGAACACTGTAGTGCACTGCACTACAATCCATGAATTTCCATCTGCCTGTCATTAGCCCTTTACCTGTTTGGTAGAATCTGTCTGGAATCATGTTCCTTTATACTTACTTCCTCCTCTGACCCACTTTCACTTTTGTATTTTGATTCCTTGTACGATGAAGTCAGTGAGTTTCAACTACTGTTTTCCACTGACCGATATGTCCCTTGCCGAATTCTTTTCATTTTGATGTCAACTAGGCAGAGGCCGACGACTACAAAAATGATTTTTATTGCACAATTTCAATAATTATGGATATATGTAAGTATTTATAATAGATTTTTAAATATCTTTTGACAAGATTAAATTATGTAATTAGTGTGGAAAAAATGATGACAATGGGACTTTAAGGCATTAAAGAGTTGAGCTTCTACTGTACCAGTCTACGGCGGCTGGGGTAGTAATAAAAGTTGATTCTTGTTAGGCTTACATCTAAGGCCTTAGGTCTAAGGACTTTGATCGCCTTACCACAGCACTTTTTCACTTTTTCTCAGCAGCCAGATTTTTACTGACAAAAGATCAAACAATCCTTTCACAAAATGCCCTTGTGTTTTCTTTGTGTCCAAATTGACCCCAGTTTAAAATGGAACAAATACACGTAGATACTGTTACATTTCCCACTTGCCAAAACTTGAGTTACAAGGTACTGCTGTGTGGAAAAAGCATTACAGATAAGGAATTCCTCTAAGGGACAGAAAAAAAGCTAAGTAAGGAACAGTTTTACATAATTTACTGTACCTTACATTTTGTGAACTATAGGGGGTGCCATGGCCTCACGTTCCATTAGCCAGATTTTTTGCCACATAGTGATTATTTTTCTTTGTTTCCTTTGCTGTGTTTAAAATAACAACTTCAGGCCCCGACTCTGAGAATACATTAGAAGTTGAATAAACTACTTCCTGAACACAGATATATTGCATATTCACACTAACGTGGCTGAAGTTTCATGTAGCAATCTGCATTTGGTAAATTGTGTTTTTGAGCTTTGTTTGTACCATGGCTCACTGTTGCTGAGTAATGTACAGGAATGCCACCTTGAATAACTGTTTCTCTTCTAAAGGGTATAAATATTCAGCTATCATAACTTTGGTTTTCATGCAATACATTGTGAAAATATTCCTTTCAATCCTAATATCACTGCATTTTGATATTTCTATGCAGGGTTTTCAACTCTCATATGTTGAGTTTGTCTCATACACATTTTAGGCCAATCTCATGTGGTACGCCACACTTAAAAAATTCTCAAATGAAATATTTAAATAAATAAAAAAGTCACCAGAGGCCTGGTGGAGAAGTGATGACCCTCACAATTCTGAGATCAA
Organism: Stigmatopora argus; assembly: GCF_051989625.1. Classification (NCBI taxonomy): domain Eukaryota; kingdom Metazoa; phylum Chordata; class Actinopteri; order Syngnathiformes; family Syngnathidae; genus Stigmatopora; species Stigmatopora argus. Next base: position 6,919,407 of record NC_135394.1, read on the forward strand.
GGGATAAAGCCCTGGTTGGTTCAAGACCTTGCTGTGTAAAGATGTCATGTTCTCCCCATGCCTGCGTGAGTTTTCTCCGGGTACTTCGGTTTCCTCTCACATCTTCAAAACATGCATGGCAAGCTGGCTGAAAACTCAAAATTATCTTTAATTATGTTTAATTATGATTGTGAGCATAAATGGTTGTTTGGATCATTGAGCCCTGTGTTTGCCTGGCAACCGCCTACTGTCTAAAGTTGGCTGGGATAGGCTACAGCACCCTCGCAACCCTTGTGAGGATATGCGGAACAAAAGATGAATAAATGTATGAATTAGCCACCTGATCCCAAAACAGCGTGATCCACATTTGCCCGCAGACATGGACATATACCTGCTTATTCACAGTCTTCTCTAGGCATTTTTATTTTATTTCTTTTATTCTTTTAAATAATTTTAGGACTGTGTTTCGTTCTTTGAATATTGATGTCTGATTTACATAAATATGTAATACAATTCATGAATGTGTAACGCTTTCCTACTGGCGAGTGAGCAGTTTCATGTGATCCCACTTGAAATACAAAAGGCATGTATCTCTTTAACCCTCCAACCTTTTTCTTTCTAAGTGATTGCTGAATGTAGACAATATTGAAGTGTGCAACTCAGTACATTTTGTTCTTGAGAACACCCTGTTCCTCATCTCTTTTCAATTACCTGGCAAACACATCAACTACTATGTTCAATGAATCAACAACACAAATAAGGGGTTATTCAGACATCCTAATTTTCCAGTGATAATGCTTGAACACATTAAATGCTTGTGTATGAAAAAACCAAAAAATAAAAACAAAACAAAACTCTTATTAGGATTTGGTCTGGAGATGAAACAAGCCCATGCGGCAAGAAGCTTCATGGACTGCATGACGCTACCATGGTTATTGGCAGGAGGGTTAATGTTGTTTAAAGATCTTCATGCAAGAAAAAGTATTATGCCTGGGGTAATGCATACATGCATGATTTCTTATGTTCCTTTGGCCAAGTCACATTCTTCTATCTGATATGAACATCTGCAGTATGCAGTGCTTAAAAATCTCACAATTCATCAGTCTTTGCTGAAAAGATATTTTTTTTGGCTTGGTACACACATGAGGATTTTTCATATCTTAAAAGATTGGTTATCTGTTACAGACCTCACACATGCAGGTGAAAGAAATCCTCTGGTAGTAAACAATCTTGGCCATGCTGTGTCTGGCGTTCTTCGATAAACTTAATACAGCACACCAGCCACATAAACATTCTGTTTAACCACCGATCTTCGAAGACTTTCACTGAAGCTGAAATCTCGCATTATTACTTGAGATCTAACAATATTGAAGGATGTTATCTATATTCAAATGCTGGAAAGATGTATATGAAGTTTAGAATTGGTTTCCAGCCATCCACAGGCCACAAGGAGACGAACAAACATTCACACTCACACTCATACCCAGAGACAATATGTTCCACCAACCGAATAAAACCCACGCAGACATGGGGAGAACATGCAAACTCCACACAGAAAGGTCGGAACCCACCGGGGATTAAACTCTCCATTTTAGAAGTGTCAGGCGGCCGTACTAACCCCTCGTCTACCGTGCCGTGGGTGATTTAGGATTATTATTATTATATTTTTTTATTTAGAATTTAATGATTTGTCCCGCAAAAAGGATGGGGTGAATAAAATTTCTCAGTCAAAAATTCTTCATGACTTTAATATTTATCAGATAATCATCAATAATGTATTATTGAAAAGTTTATTTTTATATGTTTTTAATGGTGTTGTTCATGGTAGCATAATAACACTTTAAAATTTGGTCATACGCCTCGAAATACCCTTGGTCTTCACTATCATTATGTTTTGAGAAATCAACTCTCCTCGGGATCCTTGACTTGATGTTTCTTTTCTCCGCATTTTAACATTCTTTCTAGGAAAAAAAAGAAAACATGTCTCCTCATCATGTCACAGCTAAGGAACATTTTCATACCACTCTGTTGACATGGGGCAAATTGTATCAGCCAACTCTGGCCTTCACTAGTGTGGTGAGAAAGGATACTTTCCTTACCACATGCCCTTTCAATTTGCCAGTGGCAAAGTCTGAGTGGGCAGCATGAATACTGGATGCCGCATTTGGAAATGTTTTGAAAGTATTTGAGCTATTTTCTCCCTAGTTCCTTTGCTTAACACTTGTCCATCTTTTCCCTTATTGCATTACCATCCCGCACCAATACCAAAATCCGAACATGCCAAATTAGTGTGCACTAGATTGGCAAGTCAAAAATACAGAGATTATAAACACAAGATTACCAGTAATTCAAGAAGATTCTGGAAAACTATTTTGTGTAATTATCACAACTCTATGCATCTGTTTGTGGTTTGCATGGTTGTGTATGTATGCACATAGCCAGGCAATGGATTGGTAGCTAATTACCGTGGCAGAGAGCGACTGTTTTATCACCCATCTGGCCCATTTAAAATGTTTTTCTTCATGCTGCCTTGTAAATGTCCGTTTCTCTCATGGTTGAGTGTCACTTTCGTTGAGGTCAACTAAAACATTTGAATGTAACACACCATCTAAATCAGTGGTCTTGGAACTATTGTACCTAGGGTTGCTGTGAGTGAATGATTTAATTGCACCCATACAAGATGTCTTCCAAGTGTAATCATTTGATTGCAATTAGGTGATGTTAGTTTTAGCAGAATTCTCATTGGTTAAAGTGTCTGTGTTGGATTATTTGGAACAAAAAAAAATGGTTTATTTAAATAGAAGACAACATTTTAATCTATGTTGTGCAGGAAAAGTTTGTAATTTAGGCGTGGCCCCTCTTATCCTCAGTACAACCACAACCATAAACGATCTATTTAGTTTTCAAATGTTTACCTACTCAAAAAAAATAAAAAAAATATTTTGGACATAGTATAATCTAAAATAAATTTAAAAAAAATACTGAACGTAAAACAATCCTGCAAAATTACACATTTTGATTTACAATCCTCAATTTGCATAATCATGTTACTCTTTTACATACACTCACAAATGCACATTGAAAATCTTCACTCTTGACAGTTGTTTTGCATTGAGTGTGTTTCCAATTATAATATTTCAGCTTTTAGTGGGAACTTATTTAGAGTTCAGAAGTTTACGTCTTCCTCCTTAGTGCTTTCTCTGTCACCACTATTTGTGCTTTTCATTTTTCATGCCAGCTCTTTCACTCACCTCCCTCCACCCCCTTCAAGCCCTTGCCTTTCATTCATTCCTTGTGCTGTGCCCTCACGGTCTCATGTTTTGTGTGACCAAACCCCAGTGAATTGTGCCCCTGCTTCGGGTTTTGTCTAACGCACCCGTGACTGTGACTGACATGTAAAATATGTTATCAGACACTGTCAGCCTTGGCAGTTTTTAGCTATTGTTCCTTGTAAAGGCATTTAATGTGCCAGGGTCCTGGAATACAGGGTTCCACTTCACCTTGAACTGAAGTATAATATTTCATTCATTCATTTTCTGAACCGCCTTATCCTCACAAGGGTCATGGGAATGCTGGAGCCAATCCCAGCAGACTTTGGCATGAGGCGGGGCACACCGTAAATTGGTGGCCAGCCAATCGCAGGACACGAGGAGACAGACAACTATCCATGCTCACACTCATACCTAGGAGCAATTTAGAGTGTCCAATCAGCCTACCATGCAGATTATTTGCAATGTGGGAGGAAACCAAAGACCCCAGGGGAAACCCACACAAACGCCACACAGGTGGACTGACCTGAATTCGAACCCAGGAACCCAGAACTGTGAGCTAACCACTCATCCGCCGGGTTGCCATAATATTTCATCAATATTATTATTTATATATGCCATTTAATGTATGGAGTGGGGTATATAACATAAAATATTTTGCAAGATACTGCTAGCAATTCACATTTTCTTCCCATTGTTTGTATAAAAACCAGCATTTCAAACCCTTGGTGACTTGAAGTCTGCCTTTATCTCATAATCACCTGTAAGACTTTGTCCCATCTTTCTTCCCTAAACTTCGGCTGTGTGCATCTCATACTGTTCAAGTTCTAGTCGTGATATCCTCCTCATATCCAATGAGACACTGTCTGTATCAACTGAACTGGCAAATATTCAAATGACAGTAAAACAGGTTTGACATCAGTTCTTAGACATAATGCAGCACCATAAAGGTTTTAAAAGCCTTCCAGTCCATCTGCATAGAAATATGTTGCTTTGAATCTCCAAACATTGTTAAGCTGTGAAAAAAATAGAGCCAAACAGTAAACATTGGCTTAACTGGTGCCACAGGCTTAATCAGGTCCAATGAACAAAAGTCACCTTGACAGGTTTTGCAACAGTGTTATTATTGGTGGCCAGTGATAGTAGCCAAATGGATGGTGAGTGTTAAGCGTGTTAAAGGACATCGCATGCAGTCCTGGGGCGCCATTGTAAATGTCAAAAAAGAACATGTGAAACTGAGGTGACAGTGTTTTTCCCAATATTGTAATAACCCTGGACAATATCACATTAGGTAGTGTAGTGCAGGTGTAAGCCATATTTTCAGTTTCTCTTCCTTGCACTCAGCCCAATAAATTCCTCATTTATTCAGCAATATGTTGAGTGTAGGGAGAGATTGAAAAATATTGGGTTTTACATCAGGTCCCTTCCACTACCGATCTCTATATGCGCCTGTAAGGAATTTCTCAACTACTGTTAAAGTATTATTGGTAAGCAGTCAACAAGTAATTTTCAGGGTGTAATTGAAGCTCACCAACATTCTGTAAATTGTGCTTTATTTCTCGATTGCAAAGGTTCAGAAAATAAATTTGATAAATATATTAATAAATTTTTTCAAGGCATTTTGCATCCATCGACATTTATGGAAAAGAACCCAAAATATAGCAACACTACAAGATGATATACGTAAATGTTTGAAAAATACATCCATCTGATAAATACAAAAGCTGTATTCAATAAAACAAATAATTGGCTATAATCCTGGTAAACTATAACAAAGTTTAAGGGCATGTGTTGTTCATCACCAGCCAAGGGCCTAGTGGTTCTTTTTGTAACCCTGAATTGTTCCCGATACTCGACTCATAATAGCATTGAGTTTCCAGAGAGTCTTATTAGACCTCTACTTGACAGGAGGGCTATTGATTTCATTAGGACGATGTTGGAACACATTACAGAATGATGACTACTTCATGAGGGGTCAACAAGAAATCAATAAGAAATTATATCACAGATTCCATTTGCGGAGGTGTTGCCAGCGCACATACAGCAAATAGTGCAAAGACTCGGGTTGGGAATTAGTTTTAATCTGGGACTGTTTTCTGTGAAAGTGAAACAATGTGATGATGGAAAAGAAAAAAGGAACAATTAGATCTTAGGTTTTAAAATGAACTGCTTGATAAAACATGCAGCATGCACATTTTGTCATTATGTCATGTTTTGGAAAATGGAACAAAGAGAAATGGGAATCACATCAAATGTAAAGGACCTGAGCTCACTTAGAGCTTCATAAGAAAAAGGCAACCAATTCTGGGTGTCCCATGCCTACTACCCAAAGTTGTCTGGCATAGGCTCCAGCACCCCTACCATCCTTGTGAGGGCAAATGGAACGGAACATGAATGAATTCATGTATATGACTGCTTTACAGCATTATTATTCAATCAAATGTGACCACAGATAAAGTTAATGGGATCATATTATAGCTTAGTCAACAGAATCTGGTCAATGGATCCACACTTGAAAAGTCCCGATTAAACAGAAATTAGAAAATGCACTTAAAATATCCTGCTTGATTAGTACCATAAGCGAAAGACAAGTACATGCAAATGAGAGAAGAAAGAAACCACTAATGAGATTCATCAAAGCTAATGCTGTTAAATGTGGGATGCAGGTTTTACTTGGCATGCGTGCAAACAGAAAAAAAGTGTTGGGAAAAACATGTAGCTTGGCAGATAATTCATACTGCTTATCGTTGTACATGCTATTAAGTGTTGGTAAACTGCCGTGCAAGAGCTTGATGATAGGCCATCATTTACAAAGAGAATTAATTAAAACACAGAGTACGACCAATGGCCTCACCATCTAAACACTGTTGTAAATTGACTGTGGGAGCCCCCAACTTTGAGATTGTTTAACAGGAATATGGAATGCATTGAAAGAATTCGGGTTATATACATACAAAGACATGCTAGAGTGTTTGCGTGGTGATGTAATGGGTGCTTATGTCCTTTCCCCAATGAAAGCCATGCTGTCTTTGGAAGGAAAGGCAAAAACAGCACAGTGAGTGACAGGTTAATTGGTAGGATCTTTGGACCTCAGGGTCTGGTCCTCATGTGGAGGACAGACGGGTGGGATAGTATTCCAGCTAATCCGCCCTTTGCCATCCCCCTCGATGCAGACAACCTTCCCATAGAGTAAATTCCAGTTCAAGGAGGAAGCTTAACAATTGAAGTGTTCCCGCTTCACTCAAGTCAGAACATGAGTTGCTTTTAGATCTATAATTGGTAGATATAATTGGAAATAAAAGAACATTTATTTTAAATTCATCAATTTAAAAGTTCAGGATGTGTAGGGAGGTAAAGCAATTTCGGTTGTACTTCATCCATTGGTAAAAGGGAAATATTTTGTAGATGATGACTTTGAAAAAGTAAAGGTTTGTTTTACTACCTCTTCACAAAGCCTAATTGCCCCCATACAAAAGCAAATATCCACAGCACTATTGCAAATTACCAAGACACAGACCCCAATTGACATGAACGGTGTGAAAGATGAATGAATGAATGCAAATAGCCACAACACAAACAGCGTTTGCCACACCACAAATGGAACATGCCACACTACCCAATTGCCACAACACAAATGCAAATAGCCACAATACAAATCACACCAGCTGTCACAACATCACCCCAATTGCTATAGCACAAACGGTGTTTGCCAAATGCCTGTGAATTGTGATTATCTACTGTTCACCCATAACTGCATGAAATATTGTATTTAATTGTTATTACGATATTCATCAACTTACATGTCATCATTGTGATGCGGTAATACTAGTGAAATATGTTCAATAATTTGAATAATTATTACATGTAAATAAGCATAATAGTGATTTGAACTTTCTGCTATCTTAGGTCTATGTTCTTTCGACCTTGTTCCATCATAAAAATGGTTTCACATCAAAAATGCATTTTTGTCATTGTAGTAGTCATTTGCATACTCATTTTGCTATAATTATGATTGAGAGCAGGTTCCCTGTTTGTCATTTTGTTGGCAGTAGTCCTCATCCTGAAATTAGTATCTAGTAACTTTAAAATGTTTGCAAAACTTGCTTTTGTTAGTTTTGTTTATTTTCTACTCTTTATTTAATCATAGAGGTTTGTAATATTTGACTATATAGCTATACTCTCTTGTGTGCTGTTGCCTCTCCCTTGCTTCAGTTTATGTGCTTATAGTGGTGCTTTCTGTAACCTCTGTCGTTCCCCTTTCTCCTTTGTGTGGACACACCAATACTGCCACAAAGCTTGCATACCACTCTGTCAGCCTTTTAGTAATTTTACATTTATATTCATATCATGCCCCTAGGAGCATGTTGAAGCGGGTTACCACTGCAGGCGGTAAAGGAAGGGTGGAGAACATGCCTCTAGAGCTGCTTCTCAAATTTAACACATTGGAAGTAGAAACGTGTGTCCCCATAAGTGGAAGTGATGTTTTTTCATGTCACTAGTTGCTTGGCAAATTTTCTTGCCACTTGCTAACACAACAATTTGCCCGATTATAAAGAAACATTTTTTTCACTAAATTTTTTGGGCTCGAATAAAATATATAAATAAAAAAACTTTTACTGCATATTGTGATTATTTTAATGAAACCCAAAGGTGTAGTAAGACCCTAGTGGAAGCTAAGTGCTCAAAGTTTTTCATGAAAAATCTTAACTTTGTTTCTAAGTGTAATACTTTCTGTCACAACCATATTTTAAACACAGATGAATACAGTGCAATGAACATAGTATTATGATAATACATATAATTGACTATTAATTATGGGCTTCCTCCTTTATTATCCCAAAAACAATGAAAACAATGTTCGAGGCGTTCAAATCCAGGTCGGTTCATATTGTGATTTAAATAAAAAACTGAAAATAGGGGCGACCCAGCGGCTGAGGGGTTAACGCGTCGGGCTCACAGTGGGAGTCCTGGGTTCAAATCCAGGTCGGTTCACTTGTTTGGAGTTTACATGTTCTCCCCGGGCCTGTGTGGGTTTTCTCCAGGTACTCCGTGTTTCCTCTCACTTTCCAAAGATATGCATGGTAGGCTGATTGTACACTCTAAATTGCCCCTAGCTATGAGTGTGAGCATGAATGGTTGTTTGTCTCCTTGTGCCCTATGATTGGCTGGCCACCAATTCAGGGTGTCCTCCGCCTCTGACCCGAAGTCAGCTGGGATAGGCTCCAGCATCCCCGCGACCCTTGTGAGGTTTAGGCGGTTCAGAAAATGAATGAATTAAATAATTTTTCAAAAATGGTAGTGCCTAACAAGTCATATAATCCTGGAATGACCTTTAAATAATTTGTCTACTATACTACCTGTAATTGCAGTAAAAATGGCCCAGGTAATAGGACATGAAGCTGAAAGTGAACCAGACATTTACGACGTGTCAATCTTTGCAAGACTCCAACCACTAAGTGCTTCAGCTTGTTCATGATTAGATCTCTTTGTTTTGCACTCTCAGCATTTGTGTAGTGATATAAAATGCCTCCCAGAAACTGATTTTCAAGGCTGTGCTAAATTGAAATGCTTGATAGGGCATTTTCCATTTTTGTCTAGGCAGGAAAAGAATGATTTGAATTCACCTACTCATGATGAATGTCGGGACGAGATAACAGACATGTCTAGACTTCAGTCATTTGTATTACAGAAGTGGGAAATATCTCTATTAGTACATATAGACTATAATTCAAGACAGTTCTATTTATCTGGCAAAACTTAGATTTTTGTCTCAATTGGCAATTATTATCACACTATCATAATCTTTTCTGCATTGATACACTGACCGGTGTTTCTGATCTCAGTCCCCTCTAATGAAAAACATGTTCAAAAATGACTTAGTAGTAGTAATAGCAATAATCAGAGATGTGGGAAGCGTCTAAAAGGGCTGCTTGAATCAGTGTTGGATGAGTGTTGATGGGTCATGGAGCTGAGAGCACACAAGGGGAATCACATTGTTTTGCTATTTCCAGCCACTCGTTCAGATAAGAAGAACAGGGGAGTCTTAAGTGCATATCTTCGAGATAGACAATTTGGAGTCTTCCCACACTCAATACTCATAACAATTGGCATACTCAAAATGAATAGTTACCACACACGTTTTAAAATGTATTTAGAACTAAAATCCCCCCAAAATAAATCATCTACAAACGTCTCACTTTTGTATTTTGAGCAATTGATTTCTAATGTGATGACTTGTTCCACACACCACAGTCTAAGAATGAAACTAAAGTTTTGCACACACAAAACACATCAGATTTCTTGTTAACCTTAGAGCCAGGCTTGGTCCAGGAACTACCCCCAAGACGGATTAAACAGAAATCGTTGAGGAAGAGTGCTCTTTACCCTGAAGTTATGCATGTGCAAGACACCCTGCCTCCTTAAGCTAAGGGCAGTCTTATCTCGCCTGCAGGACAAAGTGGTACTATGTCATGGACATTTATGGAAACGAAATAAGTTTCAAATGTATCTAAAACAGTTAATGAATTCAGCAACTTTAAATATTTTTATAGATTCTTTTAAATTTAACAACAATTTATAGACAAACCTCCATGCGCAGTGTAGGGAAATTCATTTTCCATAAGAAATACAATGAGTTCAGTTCACAAATTTAAAAAAAGGCCATTGTTCAGAAATGTAGGAATATGCTTTGGTTCATTTCTATATACGTAAACCAAAAACAGGAAATTGGTCAGGACACATAAAAAATGCAGTACCAGTATTACCATAAATTGCAAAAACGTGAACAATACCTCAAAATGTCATGTAATATCTCTTAACTATATCAAAGAGTAAATTGAAGTGTTATCATTGAGCAATCCTACTCCAATGTAAACTCAACCAGCAATCTCATTGAAGGCATCATACATTTTCAATGCATACAATCAATCAAACATGGACAATATCGTAAGGGTCTGACAACAATGCCTTGTTGAAAATACAGTTAGTGTGTATAAATCCTAGAGTCTTTCAGGTGCAAAATCAGTTAATGGGTACCAATATCTTACGATGAGTATATGTATTATGTATAATAACACTTTTGTGCGTCTATGTTAAAGCAAAAAGCTGAAAAAAGATGAGCGGCGAGTATGAACAAAATGCACCAGAGAAAAAAGTGAGAATTGAAGCGAAGGACAGGGGCTATCAGTGAAGCTTTCCTGATGTACAAACTTCAATGTCTCTGTGTGCTTCTCCCTGGAGAGATGAGGTGCCAGGACACTCCATTCCGAGGCAAGAGGGGGAGATTAAAATTCCTGGGATGCTACAGTATGATGAGCAGCAAGAGCTATGCGAGAGCTTTTCTATGGGGAATTGTTTCTCTAACAGGAGGTCAGGAAGAAATTGATCTTAATTGCATCCCTACAAAATTTTATATATGGCAAATATATATATATATATATCCCTGACTCCCATCGATGTTTATTATCTAGTCTTCTTTAGATTACCCAGGTTATCTGTGTGCGTGCGTGCACATGTATGTGCGGATGTAACGAGGGGCATAACAGCTGTCATGGGAGAAAAAATAGGCGTTTAAAAGGAAAGTGTTTTGACATGCAATAGAGCACTGAGTAAGCCTTATGTGTCCGTGAGTGTGTCTAATGACAGAGGACAGCCACTGTCGGCTGTTTGCCCTCCCACTACTTCCTATAAACTTGTCTTTGCTCGTATGACAAAAGGCTTCTTCAGTAAACTGTCTGCTGACCAGCAGAGCAGCACAGACAGGCCAGCTTTATCCATGTTTGACAACGGAGTGATGAGCATAGATCCCTTTAACTCTGTGGATATGCTATACGTTCCTGTTTTTGTGTATATATGCATGTATTAATGCATTGATTAATTCTTAATGATTAAATAAATTCCTGGTTGTGTTCAAATCAAGGAACCTCTAAATGGCAAGGCCAACATAAGTATTTTACATTATACCGATAAAACTGAAACGAAAATTGAGAAAACAAATGAAATTCCTAATTAAAATGTGTGCGTTTATGCTAGTCTTCACCTAATTCACTCCTGAAACAATTAGCTTGTGTGTTGACACGATATGTCAATAAATGCCTTAAAATTGAATCAGTGGTGAGAAAAAGGCCAGGAACCACCTCAAGTGGCAAACATATATTTTCTAAGGTTATACTTGGAGTTCAAGCCTTGACCATATAGAAGAAAGGTGTGCACTTGAAGCTATTCCAAATGTAAATATTCTGGATTTGGTTTTCATGTAGCCAATATTCTGTTATTGGGTGTATGCATATATCTATATCAGCTTGAGGATGACATATGCTTTCAGAGTGTAAAGTACAATGAGGAGTCAGAAGAGCTGCTCTCAAATGATGTGCTCTATGCCCCCAAACTGCTATAAATTTTGTGTAGTTCTGTCATTTCATTATGAAACAGAACTGCTCTCATGTTTTGGAAATCCCCTCGTACACAACTGACAAATGAAAATGTGTGTATTCACTAGTTTCACAATCATTACAGCCTTTCTGTCCCAATGTTACCTACAGTAATGTATTATATTTTTACATATTAATTCCCTTGAGAAAAAAACTTCTACAATTACTTTTTAAAATCATTCATAACTAGAGATACATCATGAGTTGGTTGTGTCAACATGCAGCCAGAAATTATATTGAGTTAAGAATTTAAATGAAATGAATAGAGATTTCAACTAGCCGATCACTCGATCAGAAATCGAGCCGAACACACAATTTTTAAGAAGAATCATAATGGAGTGAAAACGATTAGAATTTAATATTAATTGAATAATGTGTAGTGCTACACCGCAACAAAATATTCAAAGGTGCTGCCATATTGGTGAAAGAAATTAAAATATAAACATTTTGAAATGGAAATAAACACCATAGTTAGAAGGGCGTTGAGGGAAAAAAACGGGCCTGGAAGAATAGTTTAAATTTGTAGTAGATAGTATTTGACTAATTAATTTGTTAAAGACAGGTAAAGTAAGATATTGTTTGAAATGAAACATTTCATATAGTCTCATGAACAAATCTACATTATATATGATGCTTTGGGCTTTAACAATACACAGTACACTACCCTGTGGTTCTATGAGGCCCAAGATGCCATTCACTCCCACCTCTCTGGTGCTTCTGTTACATATTTAGGGAATTCAAGAGGACCTAAATAGTGATTTACTGTTCACGTCACCTTGAAAGCTTTTTTATTGTTATAATGTTAACCCCAGAAGAGGGACATCCACAACCCCGCTGTGGGCGTATATCAGGTTCTGAAGGTTTCATGAATCTAAACCCTGTGGATTCTAATAAGTACCAATGTTTGAAGAAAGGCAGATATGTGCCATTAAACACCGAGGGGCACATATACACAACAGTGATTCAGGGACTTTCTCAAACCAACCCTAGCTTATATTTCTTATTTAAGATACAAAAAAATGGTCAAAAGAAAAAAAAAACGTAGTGAAGAATAAAGTATATCTGGAAAGTATTTACTGTTTCCTTATTGCAGGGTGTACCCTGCCTTCTGCCTATTCTTAGCTAGGATTGGCTCAAGGATCCCTGCGAGGATAAGTGGCAATGCACTAATTCTCCCAGTTCTACGTGATCACATTTAAGGGATGCTAAAAACAGGATGGAGTATAACTGTCTCCAAAATGGGTATGTCAAAATTGGGGCATCTTTATGTGAAGAGTTTTTAAGAATCAAAATTAATTTATTAAATTATGAGATAAAGTTTTTAAAAAAATTGCAGTGAATCCTTTACAGATACACAAAAATTTAAAAGACCACAAAATACACACAAAAGCATATTTTTATATGGTTGCTAAAAAAAAAAGATGTTCCAGACAAATGACTCATTCCATTTCTTACTCTTCTCCTTAGTCAATTGCATCACCTGCTATTGCCATGACTATTGACCTGACTAATTGTCCTACGTCTGACACCATTTCTCCCAGAACTCAGTGATGGGTTTGGCTTTCTGACACAATTTTGATTCTATACTGAGTTGAAAAACCTTTGCACTGACTACAACTATTAGCCATGGCCCTTTAAGTAACATGCAAGGCATTAGAAAAAGCAAAAACATAACTCAAACGATTACTGGCATGCTGTTATTCCTGCCTGCTAGTATTTCACATCTTCAGAGCTTCAGAGCGTGCCATGTAATAGAGTTATGGGAGAACTGAATAGAGTGTGTTGATGCTTGGATTGTGTTGCATATGCTAGGATGCAGATGACCTAGTTACCAGTAGGCTGGTGTATTTTGTTATTCACAATATACTTGACAACCCTCCCAAGTTGTAGGTCTGCCGATATAGTCCGTACTCGACCATTATTTAAAATGGCCAGGATTTTGAATGTATTTTTATTTATAATCTTGACCACTTGTGAGGATACGGGGTATGAAAAAATGAATGAAATCTGAAAGTTCTGTATGAATAATGGAGCAGCAACCATTAAATACTGTTATCATGTTCCTTTCAATGTTTCAACCCAGATCGTTGTTCAAATAAATTAAATAAATATAGATGAGATAATCAAAGAAATTACCAATACTAGTAGACAGAGCAAAACGTTCTTTAAAATTACACACACACGTGACCTTAACAATGTGAACTGGCCCCATCTGGACCACACAGTACAACCCAACACTTTCAGATCACAGTTTTAGCTGTCAAACATCTGTCACTGTTAATAATTTAGCTTACCTTACACAAAACAAGGAAAATGACACATTTCATTCTATTTTTGACAACAATGTTTGTGCACTCTAGCGTAAAACTCAACCTAATTGGATTTTCCTTCCATTTCCAACCAAGACACTTGTTTTGGAAATTGTTTGACTGGATTGCTAAACTGAGTGTACAGGCATGATGAGTGTGTTTTCGTGGGCAGTCTGTGTAAGTGATAATTCGAGTGAAGAAAGACACAGTCTAAGTATTTGGGGTAAGTTAGTGTAGCCTAAAAAAATTGTGATCTTTCACATTTAAATTGTTGGCATAATCCCAAAATAAATCAAAATCATAGATCAGCACACACCCATGATTTGAACATACTGAGTTCCTTTTTCAGAACACTTTGTCTCCAAAGTAGAGCAACTGGCTTTATCAGCGATTACCACTCTACCACATCTAAATTTCCTATCTGTCCTATTACAAGAGTTATCTCATGACATCCTTTGACTACAAATGAAAATGACATATTACATTGTGAATCTGAAACCTGAAAGTACTGCTTCCTTTATCTGTCAGCAAGAATGGATAATATTACACTTTCACAGTATGCTCATCATGCATGTTCATATAGAAATCTGATTGATGACGTGATTTAGTGTGTCATCGCTATCCATCTTGTATGCTAGAATGTGAACAGCTTGGAAGCTTGAGGACCATTTATAATTCACCTTGAGATGAATGCAATGACAGTGGGATAGCTGTACACCTTGATGATATTAAGCCCCATTGTAGCACGCGGCTTAATGGCTACTCGAACAGGATATTGACCCAAGCAAAGCATTGCTGAACAGCTTTATGATTCCTATCAGAAGGAATGAAGCTCCAGATCCCGCTGAGAGTGATACTTTAGCTATCCATTCCTAGGCATTCATCACTGAGGCGGGAAGTGAGATTCTTATATCCATTAAGCAGAGATAGATTCACAGTCCCCCTGTGACCATTTAAGTAAGCAAGAATGACCAGGAGAGGTCAACACTTGAAATAGCCTTGAACCTACCTTGAGATTTCAGGACCTTTATTTTAGATTCACAACTAAATATTGTTTACAGAAAATTATAGTTGTATATCTGTCTTTTGATTGGGGATGACAGTAATGGATAAGAAAAGATAGTATGAAAATGTGGAAGTAAAGAAAATATAAATATAAGTATAAGTATAATTGCTGGGGTAGGCTCCAGCACCACGCGACTTTGACAAAGATAAGCGCTCTTGAAAATGAAAGAATGAATAGTTAAGTATTATTTGACACTATTTTTGGGGGGGAAACAAATGCATGGCAGAGTACTGTGTTTGGTAGAATATATACTGAGAGTATTCATCTCTGTCCTGTTGGTTATATACTAAAAGCAATGGATAATAAAATAATATATTACAAAGGATACTTGCAAAATCTAGCAATTCACGAAGATTAAATTGTTCCTTCAAGGTCACATGAAACACATTTAAAACCATTGTAGTACCTTCAAAGGGAAGTATCCTTTTATCACCATGAATCAATTACTTTCAGTTTGATAGATTGGCTGGCAAATTTCCTTTGTAAGGCATTTAGTCTTATTTTTTATCAAAGCTATGGTCTGGACTGCTATAGGCTTTTTTCAAAAGAGTGACACAATTTGTTGCTACCTCAAAGAGACGGGGTATAGTGGACCCTAAATTGTAAATTCTAAATTGAATGGACTTTCTGAAATTCTGCCACATTTGAGAATGCCTGCTGACATTCTCCATTAATGCTTTTGGAATATCAACTCTAATTGGGCTGTGAAAGCAGAGGCATATCAACAGTCAAAAGACAGTATTGCACCACTAGTCCCCAATGTAAAGAAACTGCCTAAAACTGGATACCGAGTGTAGGATTGATTGAATCAATTGCACATATATTAGTAGATTATTTTATTTGATTGCCTTTTTGTCAAGCCTAATTTAACGTACTTCTTAATTCAAAATACCTTCTGAAAAAGAAGTGTAGGAGGCAATTTTACTGTAGAAACATTGTTTAGGCTACTAAATTTGGGTGCATAGTCATTATCTCCACATGAGTCACAGGGGGTGCCAGAGCCTATCCCAGCCAACTATGGGCAGTAGGTGGGGACACCCTGAATTGGTTGCCAGCCAATCGCGGGGCACAAGGAGATTAACAACCATTTGCACATGCTCATAACTACAGATAATTTGGAGTGGTCAATCAGTCTATTACGGACATCTTTGGAATGTGGGAATAAGCCAGAGTCATTTTAATATCTATAAAGAATGTACATGATAAATATGAATACACATTTACAGAGTTCTTTTGATGTATCATCTGTATAGCAAGCATTGAGAGATAACAGATGTTATACATGAGCAAGTCAGTTGGTGTGAATGTGTAATGTTTTGGCTGCTTCCTTTTCTCTGATCTGTTAGTGACATGGGGAGCAAGCAGCAGGAAGCCTTCACCCCAATTTGCCATTCGTTGTCATCACTTGTCCTGATGAAATGCGTCTGCATACATTTATTCACAAATACTAACCGTAAGCCTCTTTTAGAGTTATACTAGAGCTGTGCCAGTTTAAAAGTTGCGTGAAAATGACCATTTATTTCCAAAGAAGTTTTGACGAGTGATAGTGTTACTGTTTAACATCCCCTATTTTTCAACGTTTAACGTATTTCTTTATCGGGGATTACACTATTGGCCTTTTGGTGTCTTTCTGGGGAAGCTTTCTGTTTGCATTACAAATGGACTTTATTTTTTCACCTTGATGCATTTCAACTCAAATATAAAGCATTATTTCAATATTGTTCATTTATTTTTAGCTTTAGTAGAGTTAGTTGAGCATTTGAATATGGAATGACTAATGCAGATTTGATGCAGCACTCTACTAGGTAGCTAGATATCTCATTAAGGAAATGACCTTTTTTTCCAGGGAAGTCTATGTTACAGCTTTCTCTAAATGAAATGTCCTTCTCCCTTGTAATCAAGGATCATTTAACTACTGAGATTAAAATTGGAGTCCTATTTTAATTACAGATTTATTTCCATTTTATCATTGTCCTTTTGTACCATGTTTCCTAAGCACCTGGATTTCGCATGGCTTCCATGAACGCCTGATTAAAAGCTCCTCATTGTTTTACATTGTGAAAATCTATCAGGGTCTATTACATGTTTGTCTATATATGTGTTTGATTTTTCCATTTCAGAGATGACATTGGCAGATTTCTTTCAGGTTCATTCATTCATTCATTTTCCAAAAATCTTATTCTCTCAAGGGTCGCGAGGGTGGTGGAGCCTATCCTAGCTGACTTCGGGCTGGAGATGGAGGAAACCCTGAATTGGTGGCCAGCCGATCGCAGGGTACGAGGAGACGGACAACCATTCACTACCACAATCATACCTTGGGACAATTTAGAGTGTCCAACCCGCCTACCCTGCATGTTTTGGAATCTGTGAGGAAACCGGAGTACCTTCAGAAAACCCATGCAGGTCCGGGGAGAAGATGCAAACTCCACACAGGAGGACCAACCTGGATTCGAACCCAAGAACCCATAACTGTGATGCCGACACGGTAACCACTCAACCGCTGGGCCGCCCTTCTTTCAGCTTAACCAGCAAATTAAAAATCAAGACTGTAAGTCTTTCAGGCCATAAATTCAGCTCAGACACCCTGAGAAGTGAATTCATTTTGTTGATGGATGATGGTAGCGAAGACCCGGGAGGGAATTTGGAAGAGCGCTCTGTCTATTATTTTGCTCCCTGACTGTTGTTGGCATTGTCAGTCGGTGCTCCCGCGTATTTGTAAGGACAAGCCAGAACCCTGGAATGGGTAGTAAGAGTTTTGACATGAGGGCTTGAAGCCATCTGGACAGCGATGATGTGATGAAGGGCTTAACTCTCTGAATACTTGAAGATG
This sequence comes from Stigmatopora argus, assembly GCF_051989625.1. Taxonomy (NCBI): domain Eukaryota; kingdom Metazoa; phylum Chordata; class Actinopteri; order Syngnathiformes; family Syngnathidae; genus Stigmatopora; species Stigmatopora argus. The sequence goes on from NC_135394.1 coordinate 6,937,289, forward strand.
GATAGGAAGATGTCTCTAGTCCCTGCTGTGATGGTGGCACCAAAATCGTAGTAATCAAGATGAATGGTTCACAGTTTTTTTTCAGAACCACCCTTGGTTCTTTCATCCAGACCATAAAGTAAAACCAAACGTACCAACCAAACAACATGAAGTGGATTTTCATTATAATTCAGTGAGTCCTTTCTCTTACACACAAATCATTTGGCTATTAGCCACTTCCGGCCATTCAGGTCCAAGATAATCACCTACCAAGTGCCAAGAGCTGCTAAAATGAGATTTTGGCAAACAAACCACGTCATTAAGGTTTTATTGGTCTTTTGAAGTTCGTGAGATACCACTTTTGGAATCTATGATGAAACTGCAAGTTAAAAAAATGTCTGACAATAAAGCAGAAATTCTGCAGTGTATTATGAAAACAATGTGTTAGAAAGACCATGTTAATTCACTCTTAGGGTTAGACAAAATCCATGGGAAAGTAATGCACAATGTCTTAGTGATTTTATATATCAATATATATTTAGAAATCAATTAGTACAGCATAGTATAATTTGGCATATTCAATTTTTTTGACCTGATGATAAATTTCATTACTTAATATCAAAGGTTCAATTTAAATGTATTATTAAACCAGGAACATGTACAGTAACTGCATAATATTGATGGGATTCATACAAATAACCATTGAAATTAATTTAAACATTCAAACACATGCACAGTAAACCCAACAACTGTTCTTCGACAGCGCCAAATAGCCATAGAAGGCTTCCAATAGAAAAAAAAATCATGTGAATGCAGAGAGAACGAGTAGTCAACACACACACGGATATAATACAAGAAAACAAAACCCTAATCAATTCTGTGACATGCTTAAAAAACAATTGCAAATTACATAGACTGTTTTTGTGATGAAGTCTCCATAGTACATAAGTCCCTTGCAGAGTTCAGTAGTCCTTTAGTGTAAAGTGTTAACCTTTGAACACTCTTCTAATTACTAATGTCCAGGGGTAGACTGCAGCAAGAAAACAACCTGCCATCTTTCTATGAACTCACCACTGGGACATTGTTCCGGCCGCCCATCACCTGGGATCTTGGCTGCCCTCAGTAATACCCTCCTGCTGTTCAATCACTATACTATAAATGAAGAAGGTCCATCTCAGTCATGCCATGGCTATTTTCTCTCAAGCATCTGGCTCTTTTCACATGTCATCCATGTTAGCTGTGGGGCCCCTTCACCAGACTTCCCTCTCGATATTTTGAGTGAGTTAGGTGGTGGTCATCAGGCAAGATATGTCAGACTCCATCAACTCAGCATGGGCATCTTTAAAGGCAGCCAAAATCATGTAATGGCCAGCAGGCTTGGAAAAGCCAAGCTGCTCCATAAAAATGCTCCTACAATGCTTCACTGCACATACTGTCTTTTCGATGTTATGATGGTGCTACTGGTTAGATAACAATTTCCGTCAGTTAAGACATCGATGCGTCAAAAAAAAAGAACCCTAACAATCAGTTTTTAGTCTTTGTTGGAATGTTTTAGGCAAAAATAAATAAAACATGAGTTTATTGATATCTGAGTTGGATTTGTAGAGTTTATTTAACTTTGCATCATTCCGCAAAATTATTTTAGTATATAAGCACTATAGTGCATTGTGCTATAACTTGCTGTTTCATACTGTTGCAAAAGAGAAGGTGAACACAGAGTGTTTTTTTTTTTTTACTTTTTACAGTCTGTCAAGAGGCTGTGATCCGTGAAACTGTCAGGGATGGGTGCAGGCTAAGGAATCACATGGTGCAACAGTCACAGATGGACTCTTCTGTAGGGGAATAAAGTCTGATTTAGTGGAGTTTCTTATATTTCATCAAATAGAATTGGACTGAATAACTGACTAAAATTCAATAGAAATGCCAAACAATGGGAAATGAATAACAGTCCATTCAAAGATAGACATAAAATTATGTGTGGATGTAGCCAGTAAAGTCCACTTTCAGGGCGCAGAGGTTAATGACAACACTATACCGCTTCACAACACTAAATTGCCTCATTTTCTTGGCCGTTAGAGATCACAACATTTGACAAGCAGTAAACAAAGAACTTATTAACTATAGAATTTACAGTAGACGATAAACTAAATCTAACTAGATACTCGTTTGTTCAGGTTGGGAATTAGAAAGAGCCTGCTAATTTTTTAATAGGACGGAGTGAGACTGTTGCCAGGTGTAGAGTGATGACAAAATGTAACTTGCATGGTCACTTTTCAATCCTCAGTTGTTGATGATAACAAGCAAGGAATAAATAATCATATATAAACCAGGATTATAAAAAAATGTAATTTTCTTCCTGGTTTTCAGATTTAAAATGAATTAGAATTAAAGCTGAATTTTAACTTTTCAATCTAACACCTGTCTTTACTTGTCCTGGCTCTGCTTTGGCTCAGATCCATATTGGGGTCAGTTTGTCTGCTAATCTGCTAATATGGTGGATATAATTGCGATTGAAAGGTCGGCAGCACAGTGTATCCAGGGGAAACAGTTGTCTCACAGCAACGCCAATGTTGTGATATCCAATCAGAGGTAATCACCGCCATCAGACTGATCAGCCTAATGCAATTGGATGGGATTTAATTCACACATCTGTCTGTTACGCGCGTGCATGTGTGCGCATCTCCTTGGGTTGAAATACTTTCCTCCCAATATCCCATTGCTGTTCTCACATGTGCGACTGCATAAAGAAAATCCCAAGGTTAATTTACGTATAATCATTTTAATGCTGATTTGTTTTTGTGATAGTCTACCAGTACCAATGTATGCTAAAACCTTGAAAAAGTTGTTAATTGCAACAAAAATAACATAAGCCTTTTATTCATTTCTTATCCTGAGAAGGGTCGCAGGGGGTGTTGGAGCCTAGCTACAGTGACCATGTGGGGGAAACCCTGAATTGATGCCAATCGCACAACATTAGATATTTTCTTTTAAAGTTTTGTTCAGATATATCAGTGTTTTTAAAATTTACAAATCTTTACACATGAAACATACAATGAAAAAGATGGGACATTATAAAATCTGCCCTCCCCCCAACTCATTTACAACATTCTTTTGCAATCACAGGCATACATTTCAATCTAGTGCAATTTCTCTCTGTATTCTCGTTTAGCAAACTATGAGATCCCTTACACACTTGGAATTTAACAAAGAACCTCTCTCTCTTTTTCTCTCTCTGGTTACATTCAAACTCACCCCTCCATGCCCATCTGTCTCCATTTATATATAAGTTCCATATGGCAACAACAGTGGTAACACAAGCTCTTATGACTATAAGGTGACAGTATAATTTAGACAGATAATACACTTTGACCTAGGTGCTTTGGCAACTTGCACACAATTTGATTTACTGCCCAAATTACTGTTTGAATTTACAGCAGCACTGACTCCAAAGATTACTTGATTTCTACAGTGAAGGGCTGAGATTATGTTTGCTGGTCATTCACTAGCCACCACATTTGTTGAGCATATAGGTAACCATGAGCTACAAATGTTTCTTTTTAGGTTACACTATGAAATCATTTGTCTTGAAATGTAACTGCTGATCAACACTACTCAACATTCAGCACCTTATGGCATAAGAAATGACTTGGTATATCATTGAGTAGGCCTGCTGAGCAGCGACTGAGAAAATGAATTTAATTTCTTCTTGTGACAATTTAAGTACAAATCCACTCAAGTTATTAAAAAACCTGAAGGTTTTGTACTGGTAAATGAAAAACACCCCCAATACTTGAGTCCCTGGCATCAAAATGCATTCCCATATTCCATTTGTTGATTAAATTCATGATTGGATGAATGTCCTCTCTTTAGGCACTGTAAACTGCTAAACCTGACTTGATAATTCTGCCTAGACCTCCAACTTGAATAGAAGAAAAAAGTATAGTAATTTGGAAAAGTGTATTTGTTTTTACTACTGTTTTTTAAGTAACCAAATTCCGTATGTAGTATATCTTCAATCATACAATTGGCTATAGTAATAAATGATAGTGAGTGAATCCATTATATAAATTACAAGTTAACTTTGAATCTGCAAATGTTAACATTAGATAATATGCTTGAACAAGTGTAATAATATCAATATCATAACATGTTTAGCATTGTCACTGACCCTTCATTTACAGGGGTTCTGGGAATATTGGTTTCTCATGACCATTGTTTTAAGTCATAAGTGCATCTATCTATCAGTTGGTGAGTGGGTTATCCAATCAATAGTGGTGGTTCAAATTTCTGCTGAACCCTTGCTTTGAAATGTGTTTGAAATTGTAAATAACAAAAAAGTTGTCAATTACCTCGAACAAAAAAAACGATTTAAGTTGATCAATGAAAACTGATATTGACAATGAACAGTTGAAAATAACAGCCTCCAGTATTAATTTGACCTCATATTTTTTTTCATTTTCTTTTTTTAATTGACTGCAACTTAAGCCAGGTATGTATCTAATTTAATGACTGACATCAATGCTGGAGCTGGAATGTATCTCTCTGTAAAAAAACGTTATTCTCCTTTACTCCTTTTCATATTCCTTCAGAACCGTTACATTACATTGAAGAGTATTTATTCAAGATAACGTTACGTGCAACTGTGCTTTGTGTCTTATCTACCTGTGAGTGAATTCAGTTGTGAGTTGAGAAACGTTTTTGAGGCTATTAAAGAAGGGGGCGAGATGTTGAAATAATTATAACCACCAAGTTAAACGCTTATTTTTTTTCCTTTTAATTATTTTTACCATTGGATTGCTGCAAGGCTGTTTATTGGTGCATGAATATGCATGAGCCAAATGAAATGAATGTAGTGGCAAAAGTAAATGTAAATGTAAGTGTAAGAAAGTAAGAAATAGACAGCTGAAGGGCTTATCCAATCATTGTGGAGGTTAGTAGAAGAGGTTTCGCCCAGTTGCTTTCTAGGACGTGACAATCAACTCCCCCTACGCCATTCCCCACTGGCCACCTCTTGTCACAGGTGAAGGAGTTGTGGAATAATTACCTCTACATTGCCTCCTCCACCCGCTCCCTCTTTTTCGCCCCACTACCTGCTGAAAGCGTTTTAGACATTCATTTCCATGTTCATTTCAGTCTGGCCCAGGAGGGAACACCTGTCGTCGTTTCGAGCTTCTTTGTTTGTCCCTGTAACTTTGCCATTTCCCATTTGATACTTGACTCACTTCAAAGGTAATTACAGCTTAACGTTTAGTTTGATGGGATGTGAAAACAGCTGAAAGAAAATTAGATGAAGGTGGTTTGGTAGAAGAGAGCAAAGTTAGAGGAAGCTCTTTGCTTTTCATCTCATGTCTCTTTCAAAGTCAACCATGTTTTGAGCCTGTGTACATCTACATTTCAGCATATAGGTGTTTAAAAATGTCTAACAAGCTTAAGATAACATAACAATGTACATGCATGTACAACATATACATAGACTTATATAAAAGAAATATCTTATTTTGAACATGCGGCCGTATTTTGGGCAGGTTTCACAGTGTAATTGGGCTGAGGACCGTACTCTGGATCTGGGACCGCTGACATAAATATGACCTAATCCATTTTTTTGTTAGTAAATATCAAGCATCATGGCCTAGCATGCATTGGGATAAATCCATGCTTATAATACAATTAAATATAAACTCTAAGAACGTAAGTTCTTTAATGTTCTCAATCATAAAAGGCAAATATCAGCTCTATCCCCGCAGCTCATTATGGGTTCATATTGGGTGCTGAATGGTGAGTCATGTTGAACAACTGATAATGAGCCATTTAAGACTGCAGCACCATTTTATTTTTAAATAAATAGTGAAAGTACAGATAACCCTCATATTTGATAAGTATCTTGCAACATAATAGGCCAGTGCAAAATTTGGCCTTGTCCTCTTCTGTCATTCCATCATTCCAATGCTTGGGAACAGCCCCAGTATGGGGGCCCTATTTTGATGGTAGACCAAAGGGCAAGTCAAGTTTCCCACTGATCCTGAAGGACAAAAGCCAGTCATAATAAGTCAAGGCTGATCCGAGGACCCCGGGCCTCACCAACAAGGAAGACAAAGCGCTGAGTTCTCCTCACAAAAGCAAGTTATTACAGCCAAAAGCCTCACATTGCGTCAGTGTCAATCAAACAGGCCAGTTATAGAAGGAGAGGGCCAGGACTGTTTTTCTTCTCTTAATTTGAGGAAATCAAAAGATATTTTCTTTCTTTCACTCTCCCATACCTACTGCTAAAACATTCTCTTGCATTCCCTTTTTACAATCTCATTACGTCCACTTGCTGTGTCCTCTCCAGTTACAGACAAGTCTTTCATCTGCATGTCCAAGAAATGGAATGATAGGATCAGGAGGAACAGTGAAGAAAGAAGCTCTGTTGCCTATTACTTTGCCTCTCCAACAACAGACAGAGAAAAAAATCTAATTACGAGCAAGGTTCATTTTAAAATCTCTGTCTTTATTTAGGCTTTTTAAAAAACAATAAAATAAGACAATTGCAAAAAATACTTTTTTGTTATTAGATATTGGCTCAAGTAAAAAAAAGATTATTCAATAAGAATATATTTTTTAAATGATTATTTCCTTTATGGTGATATGTTTAAGGCAATACAAGACACCTTGTTAATGCCAAGACAAACTCACTGTGGTTTTTCCACGCTTACTCAGAAGACAGTGATCATGAGGCAGGCCGGCACACACTGTCATCTATGTCGCGGCTACAAATCTTCGTTTTTTTTTCCTTTCACTATGAAGTCCTAAATTGGCACCATAGCAACATATTCCAGGTCAACTGTGTTTTATCAATAATAACTCGGAACCTACAGGCAACACAGGCACCATAAGTTTATGTGTTGCATGTGCAAGCCCTTTAGAATAAAACTTTATTGTATTGTTTCACTTTTTTTTATGTAAACCCGTTGGTTTTCCAGCAAATGCCTGTCTGCAATACCATAGCATTGATATCCAAGTTCAGTGTGCTATCCCCCAGAGCGCAAGTCTTTCCCAGGAGCTTGGACTCCCACAGGGTAAGGGTAATTAGGGCAGGTGAATAGGCCAGCAGCATGTTTACAGTGGACCCTTGTTCCCTTCTGCGGCAGACCCCATTGTTGAATAAAACGGAATATACTAGGAAGCTTTCTGTCAGGAAATGAACCACTGACTGGGAATTTATTAGCACAACCATAATTGCCTATAATGCAACTGCAAATGAACAATTGGAAAGGGCAATTCATATGAAATGCAAAATGGAAGGGGAGGATTTTCAATGTTTTTTTATTTTTATTTTTTTAAAACCTGCACAACAGGGGGCTGTGCTACCACATCTGACAGAGTATTTTAGTTCTTTGCAGTGTTCTGTGAGTTATGGAAAAAAAGAAATAAATACATTCTGGATTTAAATACCTAGCCAACACTGACAACCTATTACCCCAACTGCAAACAAAGAAAATCCAAAAAGAATAAAAATGTGAAACATAGCAAAAAAAAAACAGTCATAACACAAAACACCTGATTTTTCAAACATGACATTTGAGTTTTCCTCAAGACCGCGACCAATACTTGCCACAAACCAGAAATCACTGAGCTGGGAAAACCATTTGGGACTGCAGACCAAGTTTTTCTCAAATCTCAGATCTGACATGACCATCAAAATGTAGGTTTCAATTAAGAATGGCCTCAAGTGGGCAACACGACACAATACATTTAAAAAATAATTTACTTGGGATTCTATGCATAGTTTCCATTGCTTTTTAAAAAGTATATATTTTACATTTTAGTTATTTTATTTTGTCTGTTCAGATGTATTTGAAAAAAAAAAAAAACAATGAATGCGAGCAAACATACCAAATACTAGAGGAGGGGTTACTTTTCACTGGTTATTCTCTGCCTGTTTTCACCTCCACTGTTCTATCCTAGCCTGTAGCTGCACTCTCTTTCAGGCTCTTTTTCTCTGGTGCATGGAGCTGCTACAGGCAAGATAAGGCTGGTTTGCCCGAGTTAGAGCTTAGCGTAATCCCTCTTCCTTCATTCGGAAAAAAAGAAAAAAAACATTGCTGAGGCTAATCAACACATGACTGGGGTAGAGAGGAAGTGAAGGAGAAAGAAGACAGTAAAGAGGGAGGCGTAAAAGGGAGGTTAAAGCAACACAGTGAAGGCCTGTATAAAGTAAGACTAATACCAGACATTTTGGCTAAATTTCACCAAACATGAAGAAACAAAAGAATAGTGCAATACATTAGAGGGGAGACAAAGGCTCTATGTACCCAATGACCAGAGTGAAAACTAATCCTTAAACAAGAGGTTTGGGGAAACCCAAGCCCAATGCCCAGAGGCCTGACATGCCTAAAGCTGGCATCCCAACTTTCAGTGGCAGGTTTAAACAATGTGAGCTTGGAGCTGGTGCCATCTAATGCTAGGGAATGACTTGAGCAGAGCAGTTCAAAGAGAACATCAGTCCATGCACTCTCCCACGTTACAAAACAGCTACTGTCTTATGCAAGTGTGGTTACCATCCTTTTCGAAATGAGTGGCTAAATATACTTGAATACCACTATCATTTGCATCTGCAGGTTTAGTAGAACTGAAAACTATATATTATTAAATAAATACAAAGTCCAATGACGTCAAATGGTAAAGACATTAACTAACACCAGCAGTGGAGTAGATAAACAGATGTCACATGTTACTGTTTATTGGTAACATTACCTAGGAGCCTGCACACAATTTAACTGGAGTGAAATAGCTGGGTCAATGTTGGCTACATGAGGCACAAAGCTGAAAGACAGCGCTTTGTAAACGATGAAGAAAACATTTGGACGAGATTTTTTTCATTACCTATATAAATATAATATAACAAGAGCTACACAAAGATGAGGTTCTAAAAACATCTCTTGGAAGACGAGATGATTGGCAGTTTTCATCTGATGGGACGGGACAAAAATGTGACATAGATACAGCCTGCAAAAGACCCTAAAACTCCTAAAACAAAAAAACAAACAAAAAATATGGATAAAATGATATTGTCACCCTTTTAAAATACTGCTAGATATCAAAATAATGACAATTGTTCATTATCATTAAAAAAACTCAACAAATAGTTAAGTTGTTGTATTTCCGGAAAATTCTGAAAAATATGAAGTCTTTCATGAAGTCTTCGATTTTGTAATATAAAAATCTATATTGGTGTTATCTATTTCAGTTAGCGATGGCATGGCATGATACAGAATGCCCAAGGAGGATGGGCTGCACTGCATTCCAAGACTAAGTGAAATTTATCGACAGATATTATCTAAATATCTAACAAGTGGGAAACAATTTCAACTGCCTGAAGCCTTAACAAAGTTTAGCGACAAAAGTTCAGGTTCAGGGGCAAGCCTTAGAACCTGAAAAACATATTTTTTTACTGTATTTTCCAGACTATAAATCCCACATTTCATAGTGTGGCCGGGCCTGCAATTTATATATAATATTACTCTATAGTATAATAATATAATTCTCACACAATGCCACAGTGGCAAAATATTTTTTATTGTTATTTACACTACATCTCCATGACAACCCCAGGCTTTATATTGTCGTTAGGCCAATCGTTTTTCCATCTTTTCTTGACCTTAAACAGTTTCTGCTTTCTTTGCTCTACACATTATAGCAGCTCAAAATGAGCTATTGAGGGTGACCATTTCACATCTATGATTGGTCAAGTATGGCAGACCTCATTTGACCCCCCCATTATTAGTGGTGCAGACCTGGACTATTAAATCCATACTGAATACCGCTGAGAAAAGCTTTTCTCTAAAACTATCATTACAGTATAGAGTTTCTTCAGAAATCATCCCAAAAAGTCCGCTAAATCATTTTGACCTTAGCAGCGATAAATTATCCTCATGGATTAGTGGCTAGTTATAGCTCACTGGATGATGTGGAAGGCTCCACTGGAGGATTCGTATCTTTACAAGACATTTTTTGTTTATTTTCCCCCTTCATTTTAGTTGAAATAATAGCAGACCCTTTATGAAGCCATCACAATAAAGAAACAGACACAAGAGTGCTACATGACGTGTGCTGAAGGACGACGATGACAACAACAATTACTTGAAAGGCATTCCCCCAGTAAAAAACACAAAATATCATCTACAACCTCGGCTCGGGTAGAGGTTTGCTTGAATCTAAGTCCTTTAAAAAAGCTCTTTTCCGGTAGATTGAATTATACCTACTAGTTGTGTGAAACAGAGGAATCCTCTACTCGTTTCTTTAATTGTTTTTGTGTTCTTGTTTATTACCGCTAATATGTTAGAATAGTTAGCAACCTGAAAACAGATTTATATTAATTATTATTAAAGTTTTACATTTAGAACTATAGGTGATGGTGGTTCAGGTGTCTGAGCTGCTGGTCCATTGATTAAAGGATCGACATTCCGAATCCAGCTCTCCCTTGTGCCCAGTGTTGTTGTATTAATGGGGAAGATACTAAACCCTACTTGTGTACGAGAAAGTACTTTGAGATCGAGTGGTTGATTATGGTTTACGAGCCAATGGTGCAAATTGGCTGCCTTGCTTCTGTCAGAGGGACAGACTGCTACAATAGTAGCTTGCCGGCATTTGTGGAGTGTAAGAATAATGCAACGTAAAGTATCTTTGAGTGTCCTGAAAAGCCCGACATATATCCAATACATTATTATTAATATTATTCTAACTTATTTTCTTTGCTTATTGTGGAGTATGGAATGTATTCTTATGCTTTTTATTAGTCAATTGGTTTATTTAGTGTAGTCACTAGAATAGAATTTTGCATAGCCTAGTTGAAATTTCCATCATGACACCTATGAGTTAGGGGTGCGTCATCTACCATGACATGCCCATTTCTTTGTTCACATTTTCCCGCCTAAAGTTTGTATCTATGTCACATGACCTTTGTCAATAAAACTGGCTGATCTGATGGAGGCAGGCGGGGATTCAAACTGGTCAGGCTGGAGGTTAGTACATCTACTGGCGCTGGCTACTCTGACTCCCTCCTTCAGCTGAAGCTAGTTAAAACTCATCACGGCTGACTCTGTGTGCTTCCTCTAATTCGAAGTTATTGAATGTATATGGATTAGATCCCACACTTATCGTGAAAACATGTATGGCCTTACAAGCCATTGTAGTTCAGTTAAGTGTTATGTAAGACAAAATTGTGTGGGATTGTTCAGCTTTGAAAGGGTAACTTGCACATAAATTTTAAACAAGTAATGCAATCCAAGCTCATCATCTGTACCAAGAAATCTTTGGTGACTAACATCACGTTTGGAATGGATCATTGCATGGAAGAAAAAAAACCAACAACATTGTACACTGTCATTGGTGTTCTAAAGAAAACAGTGACCCACTTCCAAATGTTGGGCAAAGTGCCAATCCAAACAAATAATTACTCAACAGAGAGAATGTCCACCAGGTGTGAGAGGAATTACTGCTGCGCTTTGTAATTTATATTTGGCTGAGGCTGAATTAATTGCTCTACACATAATTTAGGGCTGTTGAGTTGTTTTATGGTTGGAATACAAACCCCACAAATTGAGATGGACAATGAATGATTAATTTCAATTAGTAACTGATACTCCCTAAATGTGATAATTACTGAGAAAGAATAAATTGGAAGTTTCCATATTATGCCAGGTATTTGGGATATAACAGTGTTACTAGAGGATAGCTGGGTTATCAGAAGAGCAGAATAAAGCTGTGATTGAACTCCTTGCACTAGTAGGGGAATCATGTTCAAAATTTTGTAAATGGATGAGGAAGAAGGAAATAGCAGTCAAAAAGTAGGCGGCAAGATTCAAAGAGGACGAATAAAATTCTGATTTGCAAGACCTCTGAAAATTGATAAATTTGGGGAATATATGTAGAAAAAATAGTCCAGTTTTAAGCATAGATTTGTCACGTAAAATATGCAGAATGTTCACAGGGAGAATGTTATCTATAGTAACTGCTGTGATTAATAGGGCATTTGTCAAAGGATAGATTTTGTATCACATCATGGAAACTAGTGACAGTGAACTTAATAGGTGTTTCAAATAACTGAAGGATTAAATGGGTCATTGTAATCAGTAGTTAAAGTGTGCAATAAATCAAAAATCTTTTCTGTAGCTACTTGAGTCATCCAACCATTTTTGATACAAGCAATAGTATAGCTGGTATTCCACAGAGAACAGTGAATTGCAGTCAGGTACTTCTTGTTTCCACAGAAACGCCATTGGTTAAACTGTCTGTCCTGGATTAGACTGCCGGGAATTAAGTATTTGGGCTAAAAAAAGTTCTTTTGTAATCTATGTTGTACTTTTTTAATGGAAATAAAATGACTTAATGCCTCCTTACATACTAAATTACTATGCATATGCTTCTTTCTTTATTTTAAAAATCATTTCTACCTAACACTTCTCTTGTTTGTATACATCCACCATGTTTATAAGCATCATTACAGCATCATTTTAAATCCAATATCACAGGTCTTGAGTCTTAGGTTAGAGATTGAAATGACAGGATTTAACACACAAATTCTCTGATCAAGGGAGTCATGATAAAAGAAAATGTTCACATGTCATGACATGTGCACATCAGAGGAATATTGAAATAGGATTGCCACAGTAAACTCAAATTATTCAGTATTATTCAAACCCAAATACGCTAAGACATCAGTCAAAACTAATTCCGTGTTTGAAATGGCAGTTTGCATTGATGTAAATCATCAGTTAGGGAGCCTATGCCAATCCACACACCATGAAATTTAAGCAAAAAAAAGAAATTAAAACTTTAAAAAACTTGGCAGGTCAAATGAAATTCTGGTGGGATGGAAGTAAAATTATTTGACCGACATTAATGAAAGTTCTTCAGGGTATAATAGGGCATTTCAACGTAGGTTTAAGAATTAAACATTAATCAGATTTCTTAATAATACAATTTCTCTTACCGCCTCGTGGTGTAGAGGTTCACCTGACTGACTTCAGTGCGGGCATGGTTGTGAGTTCACATGGTTGTTTGTCCCTCTGTGTGCCATACGGCTGGCGACCAGTCTAGGGTGTAGTCTGCCTTTTGCCCGAAGTCAGCTGGGTTTGGCTCTAGCACCCGCTGCGACCCTAGTGAGGATAAAGCAGTTCAGAAAATGAATGAATGAATGCATTATTTTATTCATTTTTGAAATCCCCTACTGTACATCCATTGCATGGTCAAAAAGTAAAACAGCCTGAGAAAACTTTCAAGCATCTACAAATACAATTACTACTACACACATTTCAAATGCCTTTGACATAGCTGCTGATAGTATTCAAAATATACAACACAACTCCAGAAATTGTTGCATCTGATGGATTTTGCTGCATCTGCTACATTATTTGCTCCAGATATTGATTTTTCTTTCATCCTATGGAGAATTATTCACAAAGAAGTAGATATCTTACTCCTAATTACTTTTTAACCTTGGGAAATAAGCAGGCAAAGGCAGTCAAGCAAGTGAATACGGTATTGGTCGAAATTGTTGGACTGGCATACATTAGCATAGTTTTGAGAGTTCCCTGAGGGGACTCTTGTATCCTGAAGCTCTCCATGCTGTTGTGCTGGTGTGCGTTTGTGCTATAGGTGGAGGGTTGTGCGCTTTAACCTTATGTTTAATCTGGTACAGTAATTCATCATAGAAACAAATCTTTTTACAGTGATAATTTATTCAGCTACACACATACATAATAAGACCTAAACATATGGCAATTTAAATACAATCAATACGGACAAACTAGTGTACTCAAATTTGTGAATTAAGAAAACTCTGAAATATTTAAATGATCATTAATTGTATATACTGCAGTCCTTATTATATTTTTTTTCTACACCCGCTGCTATAGGTCAATGAAAGCGTCAAATCGGGGATACCGGGAGCCCAAAGTAAAGACATTTTGAATTCGGTAGTTAAATGATCTGAATTAAGTGTAATTTATATATAATGTTCAGATGGTCTATAATGACGGCAATCATGGCATCCTATTCATCTGAATGACAATGAAACTCAACAGTTTCCTGGAACACGAGATGGCTGTAATTGATTAATATCAAGTTAGTACGAGAAGCAGACAATACATATTTTTCTATAAGAAATTTAGAAGTTTAGAAAATCAGCAATGATGTGGGAGAAAACGTGCTTTGGTAGAGCTTTTAGACATGGTACCTGGAGCCTTGTCCAGGTGGGGAGATGTCTTTGGAGTGGTCAAAAGTACTTGCCGGCAAGATGCTAAGTTGAAAGAAACACACTGGCCACCTATCCCTGACATAAATCTTCCCATGTATACATCCGCACCCAACAGACCACCATTTGTGTGTGATTGATTATACCACAAGGCCAACCTTGTGCATTTAACGCTGACAGCCAAAGAACAATGAATGTTGAAGGAATAATGACCCAGGACCTTCTGTTCATACATAGACAAATGGAACACAACCCCCACACAAACAGCTTTCATTATATATATATATATATATATATATATATATATATATATATATATATATATATATATATATATATATATATATATAATATATTATATATATATATATATATATATATATAATATATATATATTATATATATATATATATATATATAAATATATATATATATATAAAGACAAAACGAATGCCAATTGGCTAAAGCACGAATGCAAATAGCTGCAACACCAATGAAAATAATCACAAGACGACCCCCAATTGCCACAACATGAATAAAACATGGCCACAGCATGAATGCAAAGAGATGACTTGGAAGTTGACAATATTCCATGGAAGTAGACATTAGACTTGTATTTCCAATTTTGCTTCCACATAAAGGTATCTTTCTAAAAATGTGCGTAAGTTTAAGAGTGAATTTGTGTAACTTATGTTTTCAAGCTCCTCAAGTTTTTTCTTCTAATAAAAAATAATAACTAAAAAACAGAAATGGTTTGTATGGCATTTGGTGATTTTTTTAAATTATCTTTGTAGGTTTCACCATTTAGTT
Source organism: Stigmatopora argus (assembly GCF_051989625.1). Taxonomy (NCBI): domain Eukaryota; kingdom Metazoa; phylum Chordata; class Actinopteri; order Syngnathiformes; family Syngnathidae; genus Stigmatopora; species Stigmatopora argus. The sequence goes on from NC_135394.1 coordinate 6,952,311, forward strand.
GTGTACTTTTTGATTTTTTAATTTAAAAAAAAATGTTTAAAATGTTATTGTGTATTTGTATGTTGCTTCCATTCCATGAATACTGTGTACAGGTAAGAAGAACAATATGGTGAGTCAGAGAATAAACTATATATTTTGGAAGTGTAATATTGCAGCAATAAATCCATGCTTACTGTAGCAGGAGATGTTGATTGGTCAAAGTCTAACTATATTTATTTTTCAATACAATCCTCATTTTCTTTCTCTTTCCTGTCTTGGGGAAGAAGTACATCTGTCAACTGCCAGTCAGGACAAGTCTATTTTTTTTCTCCTTACACCTCCGTTCTGTGCTTTAAGAGCCTTGTTGACATGAAATGAGGTGAATCCAAGCTGGACCAAAGAGAATAGCTTGTCGAGTTTTGGAACAACACAAGAGGGGTGCTGCTTTCAAAACTTGGCAGACTTGGCATGAAAATGTCTTTCTCCTCATTCAGCCCTCTTGAGTTTATGCTCCATTGAAACTTGAGAAAATAGTCTCTCTTTGGCAGTGCTGAAACAAGACCGTACAAACCTTACAGTTTGGGTATTATATAGCATGACAATTCACACAGTAAACTAGTGTTTTAAAACGTTTTTTTTAATTACTTTATTTTCTGAAAATCAAAGCTATTATTTTGTCACCCATACAGAGGATTGGACTAGATCCTCAATATAATAATAATAATAGTCTATGGATAATTGGTCAGTATGGACTGTAGTATGTATGGTCACAAAGGCATTTGTAATGTCTGGCCTTGAGACGCTATCCCTTTAATATCCCAGTTGTGGAAGCAAACTTACGGTCATCATGTAAGATCAGCAGCAAACACAGCAGCAAAGTAAATTAATAGCTATCAGTGAAAATCTGAACATATCTTCGAAATTCAAATAATGACTAAATCAATGCCATAAAATTTAAATATATAAAATAAAAAGGTTTCCGCACTCACCTGAGATTGACCTCACACTGTTAACTCTCCTCCTTCCTCATTCCTACATTTCTAAGACAGCAGAATTCCCATACTCAGGCTTACTTAACATACACTCCAAATCAAAACTGACAGGTTGTCACATACACCAAAATTCATGAACACAAATCCATTATCAACCCCAACGCTTGCTTTCAAATTGACTGTCATGAGTTTAGACAGATGCCTCATTACCAAACCATCTATGTGTTGAGAATTTTTGAAATACAGCTCATCTAGCACATGCAGTTAGTGTGTTTTTGTGAAAAGATTCAAGCCAACCCATCAGTTTTGTGCAATTCTGTCTGGCAAAATACAAGATTTGGATAACACCCGCCAATCACAGAAACACTGATTCATAAGCAACCCAAAATAGATTGTTTGTCTTTTATAATTAAAACAGCATACAATTAACCAAAAATACAAGATGTATTTAATCAATGACAATGTGCAGTACATACAAAAGATATAGAAATCAATACTACTAACACTGCAACTGCAAGTATGGTGAGCAATTCTCCCCTTGAGCATCATCTGAAGCTCTTTTTAAAGTAAAACAAGACTTTCTCACTGAGTTGATGAAATTCCCTCAGCCGTCTGAGCTCAGCAGGACACCTACTGTAATGCATGATGCATTTTCAGCTTCCAATTTGGAAAATGGAAAACTGAAGTGGAGCACCATTAGTCAAAATGATCCTTCGTGGTTATCTTGATTAAATCATACTTGGCTAACAGCAGGCCTCTGAAAACAATCCCTGTTGCTTATTTGTGCATGAAATAGGTCAGTTCCAATTCGATATTGGACACAGTCATTACTGTGCACTTGAAACTTGCTGAAAAGACATATTAACACAATTAAGACTTCTGCTTGCATCACTTCCAATGATCAGGGCACATTAATTTTTTCCTAAATATTAGAGCACAGAGGCTTGAAAATAACTGGGGTGTATAATTGCATAGCCAAGAATAAAGAAAGCTGATTAAAAGAGAGGAAAGTTACAGCTGCTCCAGATTCTGCAGCTATAATGGTCGTCAAGTGGTTGGCACGTCTCACAGTTATGAGATGGAGGGTCCAATCCCTGGTGGTACCGGCCTTCCTCTATGGAGTTTGTATGTTGACATCCTAATCCCCAGTGACATTTTTAGGCCCAGCCCAAACAGCTATATACTGATCTGTGCTTAGTGATTCTGACTATTTGTAGTCTGTAGATGTACAGATTTTCCAATGCATGTTAGTCATGCGATGAACAGAAGTGCCACACAGACAATAGAGAAAAGATGCTGCTATCATCAAGGGAAGTTGAAGAAGCACACCCATACCCCGGGGTGGGTAACAGGTCAAGGGGATACCAGAATCATCTAAACTGAGAAGCAATACCTGTAATACCTAGAGGATGTCGATAGGTCGAGAAACAAATTTCAACTTCATCTTGAGTCTTCTGTGATTACATCAATTGCATTGTACCCTATAATTGATTTTTGTTTTTAACATTCTTAGAAGGATTTACTGTGTAGGTCGTCCGGTAGGCCACCAAGCATGGACCGAGGCAGTAGGATTGTGGAAATATAAACCCACACTTCAATGTACACATATGTTACATTCTTTTGCTTTTATTCTTTGTGTTACATGTTTAACAGTGCTGTTGAAAAAAACATTCTTGGCTGAAAACCCCCATCAGTACTTGTTGATGTATGCAAGAGTCAAAAAAATGCCTCAAAATGAATAGTATTGATTGGCTGTGCATGCTCGGGGAAGCAGAACCAGATCACTTGCTGCTTGAAGGAGAGTCATCTTGCTGTTTAACAGCCCCACAGTGTACTCCTGTTCAAGGCCTGCCATCTCCATTGATGTGTCAAATGCCAGCTTTCATTTCTTCTCACGCTGTAAACTTAGCATTTTTGCATTTTTAATCAGGCTGTGTACTTATGGCTAGGGCTACAAGTCTGTAGTAGATCACTAAAGTTTCAAAATGTTGTAAATTAACTCTGAAGTTAAAAGTTAAATTTTCAAGTTCGTCTGTCTCCAAATGGGTCGAATTCCAAAAGGGAAGATAGTCACAGAGGTGATAAAATGAGGAATGTGGAATATAAACATAAAGCAACATTGGCAAAGGAGGGGAGGAAGGTTTGCCTCAAAGTGACATTTTAAGTCAAAATTAAGCACAGCATTATCAATAAAATGGACTAACATAAAGGCTCATTGCGTTTTTAAACCAACAGTTTGGAAATTAAGTGAAATTCACCAGTTCACTGGTGTGTATAGTTAGTTAGGACTTCAATCAAGTCACCATGAAGCACACCCACCACTCACAATCCTCACTCCCACACATTAACAAATATCGATGACCCAGAACCACCAACCCCAAATAGGCCTTTTTTTCTTTCGAAAGCTGTAATGTTCCAAAGTTAAGGGCTCCCACTTTACAATAGGGCAGCTGAGGTGAGAGGTCAGAGGTTAACTGCAACTCTTTGGGCTGAAACGAACATTGATGACAAGTTGTGTTGTTGATATGACAACATTGGGAGGTCAAACAGTCCCACAGCAGAGATGTGTCTCTTCATCACTTTAACTGCAGAAATAACAATCAATTTGTCAAATACCATACGGTAAACTCCACTTATCTGGTGCAACAATGCACAGATGTGCACTGCATATCACTTTTAGCCAATATTCTAAATGCAATCAAATTTTAGGGGGGAAAACTAAACAGGTAGACAATTACATCTTTTACTGCATGGCCTTCCATTGTTGATAGTCCATTATCTGACAGCCAAAATGCACAATATGTCCTGTTAATACTTCCCTGACCTCATTCCGGCTTGGGGACAGCATTACTCACGAAAAAGAGAAAGACGGATGACGTCCGTGAGAGGATATGTTGGGAGGGTGCATGTGTGGTCAAAGGAGGGGCCTGCAGAATTATCTTCAATAACCTCAATTCCTTTGGTGTACATGAAGTGAGGAGGCGGAGGTGGGAGTCAATGCATGTCAGAAGAGTGACAAAAGGGGTTAAAACAGGGTCACAGAAGGAGAGATTTGAAAAAGTCCAAATGTACTTCCTCTCATTTTCCCCGACGTAAGCTAGTTTTAAAGGTATTAGAGCTCTGGCAGCAAGTGAGGAAAGAGGCATTAATCACCTAAAGAGAGACCAATGTTCACAAGGAAGTAAGAATGGCATCCCTGGAGATGCACAACAGGAGAAGGAGAGCTGTCTGAACCTTGGGTCAAGATAACAGAAGGATGGATTGCCTTCCAGCACTTAACACTGATAAATGTATCTTCATTTGTCATTCCATTCATTCATTCATTTCACGCCTTACCTTTGCTGCATACTCTGATCATATTTTGAGGTGATAAATGAATTAGCAAAGGAAAAACTATGCCTTTGACCTTATGAATTCAATCAATCAAGCAGTCCAGAAGAAAATCATGTGTTATTTTTTTAAGTTAAAAAAATGCAGCTTGATACACACTAACTGTAGAAATTACTTGAATGATTGAGTTAATGGAATGCAATTTTTACTGCATTAAATTTAAGCTACAGCAAACTTCACTGTGCATGTCAACATTTTAATTTGAAAACAATTGTAAACCTAAAATGTGAAGATGTTTCAACTCTTTTAGTGCAGTCCTGATTTGACCCCAAAAGAAAGCTATTCACATTCATTGTGAAATAATCAGACGGGTGTCTTTAACTGGGGCAAATTGTGCCACCATAAAAGAAGAACAATGGATAAATAAGGTGAAGTTAAGTCCACAATCAGTTTTGTGCTCATTTTGTGTCATTGGGTTGCAATTTTTCCACTTTGAGATTTAAAATGAAAATAAGTTATTATTTTTATTTTGCTCATAGTGGTCTGAAGTACTGCTCAGGGAGTTTGTTTGCTGAGAGATAGTTAAAAGAGAGCATTGTTTATGACGCGTCAGTCCTTATATAAAACTTGGCAGTTATATTAAGGTGAAATGAGGTGGCAGAATTGTTCTTGACATAACTTGTAATATGTATTTAAGACATATGCTTGGTTAAGCAATTTGACAGATTACTAAACACATGGAAGCATCACTCTTGAATTTATCATTGGGCTAGGCAATGTCAATGTGGTTGAACATACCAACTGTCAAAATTTGACATGAGTGAAAAGGATAGAGGAAGGGGTCAATTAATACCATTTCACATAGCAATGTTTTTCCAACAAAAGGTAAGAAACCATCTTACCTGTCAAGTCATGGGAACCTGTCTATAATTGAAATGTCAGGTAGATTGCAGAAATGGGCCTGTGGTGAAGGTGTGTCTTCAAACAACAGAATCGATTAAAACTGTCATTCCCATATTTTTGTTTGAGAAAGCAATCATGCAGAAATTCTCAATATGTTTTACACAGAATTCTAACGTGCAGCAATAAGGAAAATGACTAGACTGTCAACTTGAATCCTTTTAGGATGAAAGGAGACTACAATGGACGGCCCATAAAACCTTAACATATAAGACTTTCAAACTTTTATAGGGCAAGTGATGGTTTTTATTCATTTAAAAAGGAAAAACTATTTTATTTTCAGTTATGTTATTTCTTTAAATAATGATTATATATACACTATATATTTTGTAATTGTAAACAAATAATTGACATGTGGATTATGGCCCAGGTAACACTATTTTTCAATAGTTGTTGACTCATCTTATGACATTGATGATAGATGTCCAATTCATTTCAACAGGGAGACCTGGCTGTAAATGATTATCTTTCAGTGCCATTAAGAGCATTAGACACCCAATCCATTTTGACTGTCAAGGGTCAATTAACAAATGTTCAAAATGGATTGGACTGGTGCCGTGAATGGTAATCTTATGAGGGTTAAGAATAAAAAAAACATTTTGTGTATGAAAAGGTTAAAAAGCTGATAATTTACATGTAAAGTAAATGTTTTTCAAAACCAGTTTTAACAAATCCTTACATAAAGATTGAATTTATTGAATTATTTGTGAGGTTCAGCATGTTTTAAATCTCACATGAGAACCATCCGGCATGTTTGGTTCTTCATCTGGACTGACAGAGTGATTTTCAGCATTATTTAATCAAACATGAAAGGATTCTATAGTTATTGCCCATTATTGCATTCTGTTCATTTTAATATACGCGTGAAAAGGAGAGAGAAATGGTTCTGGGTATATGGGTATGCCTTTTCAAAGTATGTTAATTGATTCAGTGGGGAATCATACACGACTGCTGTTTAAACTCTGCATCGTTATTCTCCATGTTTGTTCATATTTATACATTATCCAAAAGATATGGCCTGACAAACCTCAGTAGGGATTAGCAATGAAAGAATGAGGAAATTGGAAAAGATAAAACCATGATAGATGGGAGGTGGGAAAACAAGCACTTATGACAACCGATTTACTCATTAAATGGCAATGTTTTTCATACCTAAAATAAAAGTATTAGAAATCCTTATACTGAAAATTTTGCTTTATTTATTGAATGGCCCTCGAATTAAGACAGGCTTTACTGTATATTTGGGAAACTGCTGCTGAACGGATATCTTTTCTTTTTTTTGAAAAGTGTGCATGACATGAAGGGCGAGTGTGCAAATAAGAGCACGTTAGCAATTTACTCAGACATGCATTCTAAATCTAACAGGCAATTCTACGGTTTCGCCGTGGCACCCCCCGAGAGGATAAGCCGCAAGTCCACCAACATGGATTAAAGATATAAAACTGGATGCAAGCAGGAACATTGAGTTGTTCTCATTGGTAAAGATTCCATGTCTTTTTCCTGTTCAAAATGCATTTTCTGCTTGAAAGGTTGACTGTCTTGAATTTGCAATCAGCATTAACCCTTGTAAAATTGATTTGAAGCTAAGAAGAAACCCCATAACCTTCTACTTTCCTCAACAAACACCATAACACTTTACAGTCTCTACATACAGTAATCCCTTTGACCAAAATGGGGTAAAATTTTAGGATACAAAAACAGCAGACACTCAAACTGCCTCAAGCTACTGTGTAAAAGAAAAGGGATCCTTTGAAGTTTTGGAAAGAAGCTGACTTTAAGATAACCCTTTCGCCCTCTGCCCTGTGTTGCAAACAGGCAAAAAAGCATGTAAACATGTTTTATTACAACATAAAACTCTTAAGGGCTTGTAACATGTCTGGACTTACTTTATTTGTCAGAGAGAGGCTGTTCCCTATGAGCTTTTAAATGGAACGGTTGTAAACTTGTATGACTAAGTGCATGTTAATGGCGAAGGGGATCTGGAGTAATTTACTGACTTATGCATCAGGTTGATGTGTTTATTGGAACACAGGTTACACAGCACCGAGCTAAATCTCTGTTTACGGAAATAACAAAGCGACCACGTGAGTACAAATGAACAAAGAGAATAGTATATTGCTGACTTGGCTTGCCTTTTTTAATCTTCTATAAACGTAGTTGTGTGATCTGTGGCCTGTGAATACATAGTTTTGGCCGTCTTAAAACCGATAATAGGAAAAATAAGTTTTTTAAATTTACTGTACGTATATGTTGTATGACGTACTGTAACGCTAACAGATGAAAACTTTTGTATTGAATTAGATATTTTAAGATATGTTCAAATTAATCTAAGAAAGCTATAGTGATATTTCTTTTGAACAAGGCAATTGTTCAAGTGTGGACTCTACTATTATTTAAACATCAGTACAGACAATGAATCTGCTTGAGTGTAAACATTTTTTTAAATAAAAAAACATATAAATTTTTGGCCATATTGCACCCTCCAAAGTATTTCCCAATTCACATTGTAGTAGTCTAGTAGTAGTAAGAAAATCCTTTTTTATAGTTCTTCAAAAGTCAACAATTTGTAGCCAAGTCCAGATACAAATCTCTCTTCCATGTTCAGAACCAATCACAACACAACAGGGGTGTTTGAGTTCAAAGGCTCTCATTTTGCCTTACTCTGGTATATAAAGACACTGGCTCTGGACCATGTCTCACCATTGTCTCCAAAGTTAACCTTTATTTTATGGCCTGGTATTCTGTTACAAATATGCTTTGGCGGTAGAAGCGGATCTGCAAAATTGCAAGTTAAGGGAGTGGTTGACATTTTGGTGGTTGTTAAGTTTTAAGTAGCTCTTAGGGAGCATTTTGATTGAAAATTGAGACTTACTGAATTCCATTCACATGGTACTTATTGTCGAAATATTAGAGAGTACAAAAATCAAAAGTGAATTAGTTTATAATCTGCAAGAAAAAGTAAAAGAATAAAAACATTTTTTCTGTCATTGATTTGGGAGCAACTCATAAAAATCACAATGATAATTAAACAAGAATAAAAGTAAATAAATACAATGGAAGTAAATGCCATTCAAGATCTCTCAAAGTTTGCACATCCTGATGTCAGACCAATACCAATCAATCATCGACGAACCTATGTAATGCTGCCCTCCACCCGTGTCTCCAGATACATTTATTTATCTTCCCTTGGCTCAGTTGATGAATGGACAGGGCTACAGCAGATGAATTAATAACAATGTTAGCGGCATGATAATGGTGGTGGGAGCTAAAGTGGTATTGATGACTCAATCAAAGATGGGCAGCCCCCAGACAGTATCTGTTTCATCAATTACTGGGATTTTGTCCTTTGCCAAGTATAACACTTACCATAGAAAACATTTCTACTTTGTATTAGCATGCTTCCATTTTCATGATGCATGAAATAGACACAATTCTTCTACATCTGCCATTTCGTATGGTACAGAAATGACAAAATACAGCCAAAGTTCACATTTCTTTTTATATTAGTTTCTTTAACCTGCTTTAGTTTCTATTCTAAGAAAGAAGCTGGTTACTTGACTTCAACTAGCAACTAACATTAATTCGATCTGTATATCTCCATTACAAAGATTGTGTACAAACAGTTGTGATTGTGGGTTACATTTAAATATCTGTAAAACATTCCAAAATAAAATTTGGGCTTATAACTAATAATGTGAGGGAAGTTGAGTTGTTGCTCTGACCCTATAGCAACCTATTGATAGGGAACAAACTTTGGACCCCAGGGTGGTCCTCAAAACCTAGTGAAGGGGCCCAACCAGACCCAAAGTGTAGTGTAGGGAAATTGGCTAACTTCTTATGTATAGTCTGATATAAAATAGTAAATAGTCTTTTTTTGTGTGTGTTTGCAGAAGACACTATAAAATCAGTGAATCCAATAAAATGACTTGCTGGCAAATAAATGCCTCCCCAATAAAATATTTAATCATTTTCTTTTTTTTCTTCCTAATATGAGTTGGAAGTTTGGGGAGTTTTAGCACAAAGAAGTCATGTGCTGTGTGTGTTTTCTTCCTGTGCAGGTGTGACGTTCCTATGTGGAATGAACACTGAAGTGTTGGTGCTTATCTGTCCACATGCCGGCGTTACTCTTCATGCTTTATTTAGGTACCTGTGTTTTCCGGTGTGGATTGAATGACACTACCAGGTTTCGCCTCCCACGCTTGCCCTGCCCAGACTCACATAGGAGCCGCTAACAGATAAGCTGTGGGAGACATGCGGAGTTCATAGGCAGTTTGGAAGACCAGCCTGACATGTTCAACTGTGAACACGGCTGTTTCGTAGCTGAGACTAAAACAATCAAGGTCGTTTTTACGGAAAAGGTCAGATACAGTAATTACACAATAGGAGACTGTGTCATGGTTAACTGCACTGACCCAGAATTAATCAGGTTAAAATACAATATAAAGAGTGAATTGTTTGGGGTGGGGAATATGCTTAATGGAACATCAATAATTAATCATTTATATTGCTTATCCTCCCTCCCAAGATTTGCAGGGAGTGTTGTAGCCTATCCAAGCTGTGGGCATGAAGCAGTGTACATCATGTACTGCAATTCTAATGAAATCAAAATTAATAATAATTTAAATATATATATTTTCCTACTCTGTTTCTCTGAATCTTTAGCTCGTATAAATCTGAATTTGATAATAATTGGGAGAATGAGTAACATGTAGTTCTAAATTGTCCTCACTCGTTAGTATTTGATAACAACTTGATAAATATAGTACTGTAATGCTTAATGGTTGGTGTAGTTCAGTCAATGGATCAGGAAATTCCAGTCACCTCTCTTGGGAAGCCAGAGATCCTAAAATGGGTGGGCGTGGAGGAAATATTAAGAGGGCAGGTAAATGGATAATAGTAAGGCTTGCTGTGACACGTACTGATTTAAACTCTATTCATTTGCGGAACCTTTTGACCAACAAAATTGATTGCAATTGAATCACAAGCTACAATAATTCACACTTTTATTCATGTTATTCATGCATTTTGTAGAAACAGTGCACGTGTGATGGGACAAAAACTTTATGAAGGGACCTTGAAATAAAATAAATGTTCTGAGTGGTACCTGGACCAAGTGTGTTTGATTGAGGTTTATATCTTGAAAGGCTTACTTAAAAATATATTAAGGTATAAGGTTATGCATGCAGAGGGGTGGATTGGTGTCTTACGTACCTTTCGGAACAGACAGAGATTATTTTTTTAACGGTTTAATTATTTAATATTCATTGCTATATATTGTTTTAAAAGCAACATTTCTGAACTGTTGATTTAAACTGGGCGTCAATTCCTCATCTTTTTGTAGAGTAGCTTCCAAAATAAAGTAGGAGCAACTGGCATGAGGACCATCAGTTTCAGTGAGTGGAAAAAGTTAGAAAACCCTCTCATCCTCCCAATGGTGATAATTTCCTTCCCATTGCACTCAACATCCACACTTCAATCACGCCGGGAAGTCCAATGGCTCCCAGGGAAGATAGGATTTTGCTCTTTCCAGATGACCTATTTCGAACATAGGTCGTGGCCTTAACACACAGAAGGAGCAGACGTTTCAAAATGGTCCCCCCAGTGTTAAAATTCCACAAGGAATGTTAATCTTGTTGGTTCTCCAAGTGCATACACTTTATTAATCCCCCAAACCATTGCTTGAAACGGATTTGGTTGTCCACCACTTCTAAGACCCAACAGTTTTTGTCAGCTTCTGGACACCCAGTTTCCATACTCCAGTAATGACACGCAATATCCTATGAGAGGGGTCATATTAATTGTATTTCAATGAAAACAATAAATCTTTATACCTCTACACATTTAGGGGAAATAAATCGCTAGTCTAACAAGAAAGGAATTTTGTGAATAACACACAACACATGAAGGAGGTGTCACAGAGTAGCCTTTGTGAGAATGTGGCTTCACTTGGAGTTCTTAATGATTCACCACTGACTAGAAAATGGACAAGGTTAAAAGGAAGCCAGGTGCAAAACGCAACCGCTAGCTACTAAAGCTTGTGATGACTGAACTCAGAAAAGGAGAGAGCTATGCAGGCGAGTGTCTGTAAACACTTATGACATGGTGACCCGGTACAGTGTTGATGTGTTGATAATGCTCTTTTCGAGTTATTGCTGTTTGGCCAAGATGACAAAATGATGCTTCCGTATATGACAGCTCTAAAGTCAATGCTGGTGTTGCTGCCAAAGCTACAACAAACAAGAGTTGTGTGTGACTAAAAGGGGCTGAGGCTTTCGGGCAATCCAAATTTAGTATGTGTACTGGCGCATAAAGTGACATTCTCAACTGTGTTCAGTCAGGTATGTATAAACACTGATATTACCATACGTGTTCTCACTTGTTATAGAGGTTAAAGTGGAATCTTTCTGTTTTTCTCTCTCTTCTCTCTACACACACGGATATATATATATATATATATATATATATATATATATATATATCTATATATATATATATATATATATATATATAAATATATATATATATATATATATATATATATATATATATATATATATATATATATATATATATATATATATATATATATATTAAACACAAAGATTCCACTTCTAGTTTGGTCTATTTTCATGGCCATACCGTTTTTTTTTTCTTCCTATTGTTGGATTTCATGGGTTCAAGCCAACACTGGAGGGAAAAGTTCCTGGCATAGAAAGTGAAACCATGAACTATCACAGAGATGAGGAAAGGTGGCAGGAGGGTGGATAGACTCACAGCTTGTCCAACAGTTCCTGGCCCGGCTCACTCTTTGTTTGACACCTCAGCCGAAAGCAGAGCTCTGTCAGCAACGTCCGCCGCTGGCTGACAAACAACACATCCTGTCTCTGTCGGCCCACCTCTCCCTCTTTCCGCCAACAGCGAAGGTGACGAACAAATGGGAGAGCAAAGGACACTGAAAAAGCAAGAGGAGAAGTTTAATCAAGTTTTCTCCCAGTTAAAAAGCCTAAAGTAGGATTAGAAGCTTTGCTATATTTACCTCATACACATACAAAACTAATATGCATTCAATTTTAATCTTGCAAAAGATCAAAGAAAGTTATAAACAATGAACCAGCCAAACCAATATTTATTGAAACTAATCCACTAAAGAGCTGGAATGGAAGAAAACCAGCCATATACTGAGAGGAACTGTCTGCATCTATTCGGACTTATGTGAACAGATTCTCCCCCTTCCTGAAAAAATCATCCAGAAGGGTCCAGCGAGGTTGCCAGAGGCTTTCTATAGAGGGCTCAGTATCCCCCAAAGAGCTAGGACATTGTCTTGTCTTGTTCTCTCACTCATTTGGGCTGAACACACTTCTACCACCACATACAGAATAATATTATTTGTGATATATTACTAAAGGTATGCAGCATTTCCATAGGTTTTCCCCTCTGCTTAATGTTTTAAACTTTTGGCCTTAAATTGAATAACATCACCCAGCCAATCTTCTGAAAATTTATGCACATCTGTTTTGGCAGCACTACCACATTCACAGTTTTAGCTTACTTTTTGACATAATGGTTGTTGACTAGTAGTTTAAACTACTACCACACACAACACTAGAATGTGACTAGACATCTTAAGACTTTTGTACATTAAGTTCACTTACATTAATATTGTTTCCTCTTTTGAGACCCAGTCGAGATTTTTTAATAATTAATGTATTTTAGTTTACAGCTGCACAAGTGTCTATATCTGTATACATATTACCAGCAGAATACATTATAAATTGAAAATTAGTACATACTATCCTATGCCTCATTATATTTCGACTCCCTGTGTACTCCTCAGGTTTATGTCTGTTAGTCCTCATGAGTATTCTTCAATCACCCCAAAATCTAAATATTTTATTAGACAATTCAAAAAAGGGTGCTGCTTTCATGGGTTGATTTAAAATTATGAATTAAATAGAAATCTAGATAAAACATGGACATTTTTCATTATTAAAGCTATTAGATAATCCCTATATGAATTACGAGGCAGAACAATGAAAACAAGCACAGGCATGATGAACCCTTCTATGGGGAACAGGAAAATTGGGGGTAAATTAAGTAATTCAATGCGGAAAGGTTTTAATAGGATCTATTGAGTCACAGTACTCTAGGTACCGTACTTGACCACATCAGCGAAGGTTCTTGGAAAAACAGTCCAGGGCTTGTAATTAAATCTGTGAGTTACAGATTAGTCAGGTGACTGTAAATAGGAGATCGTGTGCAGTTTAAGTGAACAAACATTTTGGAAAACACTGTGGTCACATCACAAGTGAAATGTACTATACATATTGAAGAACCAAAACAAGATTTCACAGAGCATTTTTTTAATGAATGCATTGAAATTTTAAAGCAATAACAAAAAACTTGATGATAGAGAAGACAGTTCTTGATAACAATGCCAGCCTTGAATGATAAAAAAAGAAAAGTGCCAATCATGTGTAATGAGGTGTAAAAATTATATCCCGATATCTGCTTAGGGCATTTTTAAAATTAATTTCCACCTGGTCATCACAGAGTTTTCCCCTATGCGATGAGAGGCGCTATCTCTGATGAGTCTAAGCGAGGCTACCCTATCACTTGGGTACAAGTCATCCAGGTGGTTAAAAAGTTCCTCAGTGGAGTTTTAAAGGCTTTGGATGTTAAGGGGTTGTCCTGCTTCAGCCACCTCTGAAACATTGCATAAATATCAGGGACAGCGCCTGTGGATTGGCAGACTACGGTGGTGACATCCTGTTGTTCCAACGACAGAGGGATCACACTCCCCCTGTTAAGGTCTATTCAGGGGTACTGGAGTGGAGCGCCCATCAGGATGTCAGATCTCACATTCAGGAGGAGCAGTGTAGTTTCCCTCCTGACTGTTGAACAATGAACCAGCCCCAGACCCTCAAAAGGGTCCTTAAAGGTGCATTGGAGTCTACATGTGCTTTGAAGACTTGGTGAAGTTGTTTGACTGGCCCGTCAGGAAATGTTGTGTCGTATCCTCTGAGAGTGTATCATACTATATGCCTTTACGTGGGCTCTAATGTTAAGAGTTTGTATAGAATTGCAGTAGGTCAGACATGCTTCAGGTGAGAGATGAACATTGCCAAAGATCCAATTTTCCACATATTCTGTCTGTGGACAGAACTTCTAGGGAATGCAGTTGTCACACAGTGGTGAGGTTCCCGTGGCTTCATTTTCTGTTTTTTGTTTTTGTTTAAAATGATACCCTCCTTGCTTCCACCTGTGCCCCATTACCTTCTGCGTATATAAATAGTAAGCGTTTCCCCTGTCTTGTACCACCCTGACTTTGTACGCTGACATGTATCCCAAGCAAGCATTACTTTCACAGCCATAGCTATTGCACATCAACAAATCACATCTGGTTAAATAGAGTATATTTAGATGCCCAGGTTTTTTTGTGCTACTTTGATTTATGACCGTTTTTTCATCCTTCTCTGTGGAAAATTTAGTTGGTGACATTTATTCCTATTTGGGATGATTTTGTTTTTGGATTATTGATTTCTTTTCGCCTCAGAATGATTTCTTTCTCCCTCTGTGTCCAGCCTCTGGTCTAGACCTGGCACCCATTCTTTGTCTCATTATTTCATTGCTGATTTTTGAAGATGATGTGGTTCTGTTGGCTTCATCAAGACGTAAACTCCAACACTTAGTGGAGCATTTCACAACGGAGTGTAGGACGAAAATAAGTACCTCCAAATCTGAAAGCATGCTCCTCAATCTGAAAATGGGAGGTATCTTAAGGTCAGGGGTGAGATCCTGCCCTAAGTGAGGAGTTCAAGTATCCCAGGGACTTGTTGGCTGGTAAGGGAAGAATAAAGGATTGGAAAGAGTCTGGAAGCAGGAAGGAATACATAGCTAGATAAAACCTTAATAAAATGTTCCATAATGATTCAAAATGACTGTCTTGTAAAAAATCACGTGTGAGTACCTAACCTTATACTTTCTCTTGTGTAAACTTTCCTCCCACTATCTACTGTAATTATCTTCTCTGAGTGTGCATCCTGCTATTACTTTTGAACCAATGTGGTGAAACATTAAGTGACGTTCGCATTTATTCTCTGTGTTGAAATGGCTACTTAATTGCTGGTCTCTCAGATAAAGGCAGTGTTGCTTTATCTCTCTCTGGCCACAACATGCTCCAATGGATATCCCAGCAGCTACAGCCAAGTACCCCCCAATTACCTATATCTAACGCAACCAGTGTCATGAGCTCCAATTAAACCATTACAGTAAGGAAGCAAGAGACAGGAAGCAGAAGCTGAGGAAAAACAAGGAAGAGGGAGCATTGGTGTATCAAGAAAGCAAAGGATGGACTCGCAATAACTCGGAAATGATGCATTGTTTTGGCTTGTAGGAGATACAAAAGAGCAAATGAAAAGCTTGACATTTGTGGCTATTGTACAAGACAGATCTACCCACAACTCCAGAGACGAAGTGAGTTGCTACATAGGAGAAAAAAGAAATAAAAAGAAGGGATGTTATAAAAAAAGACTGTGATTTACACCCCTCATCTTATTGTCTGCAGAGCCAGAAGGCAAAGCATATGGAAAGGCAGAAACTGAAAACAAGTCTTTGTTCTACAGAGACGTAGAGATCGCTACATTCCACTATTCATAGCCTACACTCCTGTCAAAGTTGACCTACCAGAAATGGAAGAAAGTGAACATCAAATTCAACTGCTATTATAGCCTTTGGCTACATTCTACACAAACAAAAGGATATAAATGTTTAGGTTTACAATTATGACACACCTGGAACACACAATAATCCTTGAGTAGGTGATTAATCCACTGAAATCAACTGAAATGTTTGTCCTATTTACTATATATACTCACAAAAACGTATTGAAAGATATGTTAACATTATCTTGGCATTCCAAAACACCACTCCTTTTTGTCCTTTTTGGTCTTCAATTTCTTAAAAATGAATACATGAACCTCAGTGTCTTTTTCATCTTCAGGCAGTACTTTCATTATCTTTCCAAAGTCAGTTTAGGGTTAATTCCTTATCTGCAGTTAAATTTAAGTTTAAAAAAATAAGACAAATTGACAGTAGCAACAGTAATGCAAATGATCGAACTCTCACAGTAAAAATTGATTGGGTATCTATCAGTGTTGAAGGCAACTATTGAGTTAATAGGAAACAATGAGATTAAAGGTCATTTAAAACTTGACCTTCTCAATAACTCCAGATGGTACAAAGTAATTCTATTTGCATATGGAAAAAGTAAAAAAATACAAATAAAAATACAATGCCAGAGCAAAGAACGTGTGCGTGCCTGTGGAAAAACTTCACAGGCCCACCCATCACACTGACCTCAACTGCATCAAAACTTAGAATCCAACCAAATACAACTATCTTATCAGGCAGTTATTCTCCCTGGTCCTAATATATCAGTATCATGTGACTTCAAAAATGTTCTATTGAGTCAATAGATGAAAATTCCACCAAAGAAGCTCTCAACTAACTTCCAACCATGGAACAGTAAGAACAGAAAAGTTCCTAAATAACAAGTCAACTCTACACTAATTTGCAAAACAAGTTGCTGCGTTGTATTTATTTATTTTTTTATCATTGGTGTACGAGAGTGGAGGAAATGGAATGAGGAGGAGATAAGAAGTTGTTGCAGTGACTATAGGAAAATAATTTCACTTTGGCTGTCTGTTTTTGTCTGGAGGAAGGTGAGGATTCAGAGGCCACCTCAGGGCCTCTTCTAGTGTGTATGTAGAAGGAAGGAGGGCTTAAGGTTAGAAGGCAAGATAAGATAACACTGACAACGGAGGGTGGAGCCATTTAATTGTGTTTATCTTGAAGTTTGAGGCTGTTGTGAGGGTGTTTGTGCATACGTGCGTGTGCATACTCGTGTGTGGGTTGGTGTGTGCGTGCTCGTGTGAGTCTGTGCACATGCTAGAGGGGAAGCATCCCTGTGGGTCAACATGGCCTGGGAGTCATCTCAGCTCAGTTTGACACAAGGGAGACGGATCATCAAGGCGTTGGTGGAGGATAACACACACACACACACACAGGACGTTTAGTGGCGTTTGTTTGCATCCTGTCCCCTTCTCCTTCAATACCCTATGTCAGAAGGAAAGACGGACGAGATTCACCCCCTAACTAAACTCCAAATAACCCCCTTTTGCATTTTAACTCCACATATCCACAATTTCCTCCCACCCATCAATTCATTCAGGCCAAATGAAATTTCTGATGGCACTGACAGACTAAACCACAGTCTTCAGTCCATTTAACAGCATAAACAGGCACCTAATGGACAGAAAGGTTAATTACAACTCCGATCATTCATGACATGTGTATACCTAGGCTCATCATTAACCCTTCAAAGTAACCACCTACCAGAATGAGGGTGGTCAGGCTCTAATGCAGCTCATACATTACCTGGAAGCTGTTTGGATGTCACCACCCTGAGGCACTGATGAATGATAATGTTGTCTGTTGCCTCAGTTAAGTGTTCCTGTCATATAACTTATCAAGTGTTGGTTTTGATAGTGTGGAAGTGCAATTTAGATGGTTAACTTCCTGGAAGCAAATGTGACCTCTCATTCGTCAAAATGAATGAGCTGAACAAAATCAGGAAGTTAACCAACTTACAGAAGAATATACTGAGGGCAAAATAAATATTTAAGAATGGGCAAACAGAGAGAGAGAGACGTAAAATTCAGCTATTGAGTTTTTTTCTCCTTTCTTTTTTTAAAACTTAAACTATTGCTATTTCATATGAATGATGAGGTGACAAAAATATGATGAAAATATGAAAAACTTTTTCTTTCGGGTATTCCTCAAAGACTCATTGTGGCTGTTGTTTATTTTCTTACTTGATTACTAGTGTTTGTAGGTCATTAGAAAAAAAAAAAATAAATACAAATGCGAGCCATAGAATAAAGAAGGGTAAATGTGAAACAGAACACTTGGAGGTTATTGCATTTAAATCATTTTATAGCATTTGTGCAATGAAGTACAATCCAAAATAAGCAGAAGACCAGAGCCTATTGTCATTAGGCCTTGACACAATGTTGTGAAAGTTCTCAAAATATTTGCAAACTTCAAAATGACATCATATAGTAAGTAACTCCCCAATATCCAAATTTAAGAGGAAAAAAAACCAAGGGTAGTACAATATCATGTTTAACTACCAAGCAGGCCATGTCTGCATATCTGCTCACTGTTGCAGTTGGAATGTACATTAGTGAAATTAGATCATAAAATGTAACATGTATTCCACAACCCCACTGGACAGAGAGAAAAGAGCACATTGTTTCTGTCAGCCCCTTGGAAGAATTTAAAAACATTGTGCAGACATTCTTATTCCAATGTTAACATTTATCCACAAGAGAGTTGACTCTCCTTGCTTTAATTTACTCTCCAGATTGTCTTTTTTTGTCATTAATTTTCTCCACCAACTCCTCTAAACAACAACAAATAACTTTCGTTAATAATTCGCAAAATTTGATGCAGTAACAAAACCCTTTATTTTTTCATGTTAGATAAATAAAGAATCATTGACATATTTATGGATTATATGTGAACGCAATACCTCGAATGCCGAGTTGTTCTTATTTTGATTACAGTTAATAAAGTATGGTGCCCACGAGACCTTTTATATGGATGGAAAACAGGCCAAATGTGAGTGACTCAGCTTCTCCTCACAATTTTTCCACACTGCAGAATAAAATCATGTGGCCTTAAAATAATCACATTTCTCACACCCCCAAAAAATTATGGCATGCATCACATTTCTGAGGTCCTGGGTTCAATCCCAGGTCGGTCCTCCTGAGTGGAGTTAGCATGTTATCCCTTGCTTGCATGTGTTTTCTCTGGGTACTCCAGTTTCCTCCTACATCCCAAAAACATGCATGGAGGCTGGTTGAATACTCTAAATTCCCCGTAGGTATGAGTGTAAGCGTGAATGGTTGTTCATCTCCTCATGCTCTGTGATTGGCCCTTTCACCAATTCTGGGTGTCCACCACCTGGTGCCCATTGTTGGCTGGGATAGGCTCCAGCACCCTGTGTGACCCCTTGTGTTGCTAAGCGGTTTGGAAAATGAAAGAGTGAATGAATATTTAAACGAGCCTTATGTAAGATTTGTTTTTTTCCCTTTCATTTTTTTTGTCTGGACAGTATTAGCTAAAAGTAAGTGTCTCTGTCTAAGCTTCCTTTCAGCCACTCATGTACTTATGCCCCTCTTATGTTTAGTTTGCCTCAGTGCTCCCTGTGTGTAATAAAATGGGCAATTCATTAATTTATCATCCTCTTGTAAAGGAATATTGTTGCAGAGAGAAAATGGCATTGTTTGACAACAGGACAAGAGCAAGAAAAACAACTCTTACACTTGTAGAACCACTGTGTTTAATTGACTGATAAATGGAGATGATAAAGTGCAGTGTTTGCTGAAATCATCTGAGAAGCGTGGCCATAGCTGTTTTCCAACCTCATTTTAGCTGCATATTTAATCAAATATCCATCAATGTTCAAGGTCTGAAACTCGCTGAAGGATTGGACATAGGCTTGTTGGACGCTTTACTGAGGGTATAACAAATACCCCCAACCGGAGTTAATGTGACAATCAATGTTAAATCTTTGCACTCTATATTCGTCCTTACAAACGCTGAAACCCATCGATCACTGTACTCACCTTCATCTGTGCATCAGTCTTCCTAAGCAAAGAGCTGAAAATATGAATTTTCGCCACAAATGGATCAGAGCGATTACTCTGCATGTTGACAACCAATCAATTCTGCAAGTGTTTTCTACACCACTCGATAAAAAGAACCTGACAAACCCCACATATTACCGTATTCCTATATTTGAAAAGGCCTACAGTGTAAGACAGTCACGCAGCTTGCACTGATCATGCCTGATGCAGGTTTTGACGTCCCAGCTGCAAAAATTATGTGAAGATTCTTCAAAAATGAAACAATAAAGTGTCAAAAGGACCAAAAGGTATCCTTTTGTTACCACTTTTCAAGTGAACATCTACTCTGAATTATGTATTACATTGGATTTATGCAGTTGGGAGTTTGATTATTTTTGTTTTCCCTAAAAATTAGGTGGTTCAAAAATTCTGTGTTTTGAGGATGGGTGCAAAAGCCTTTGGGAGGCAGGCATGGACTATGGTGATGAGTCTATTGATGACCAAAGGTACTCCAACTTCTATTCAACATCCCATCTAACCCTAACGATTAGCCTTATTATTGCTTGCATTTTCTTAACAATAAATACAATCTTTTTTATTGATTAAAAAAGTTTACAAAGCTGCAGAATAAGCTCACAAAAGTCTACTTTTCATCCTGCATTCTGCTTGAACTGACAGTGTTTTCCAAAGAAACAACCATCTGGCTCCCCAAAAGCCTTCAAACAAATCATTTGATGTCCCACTTTGTTTTTTTTTTGTTCTTTTGAGACTGTGAAGCTGTAACTTAGCAAACCAAACTTCTCAGATCTTCTCACTTCTACAGTGTCGCCTAATATTGTCCCCTGTGACTCTGACCATATCCAGAGAACCTTTTCTCACATTATCAGCATGCCTGAATGGTCTGCAACATGTCAAAAAGGCCTATCCGTCTCCTCGCCCACTCATTTGACAGCCTTGACAGTGTTTCTTCCTTCCAGCTCCAGAATGTGATCGATACCTTTTTAGTTCCTCTTTCTACTGTCCGCAGGTGAATCATTGGTAAATGAAAAATCCCTCACAAAACTAGGAGTCCTCTACTCTTTCTATAAAAGGATTAAAATTAACATTTCAACACCTGGAGTAGCAATAATTTACGTAGAAAAGAGTCAATACGTTATAATTATGGTGGATTAACTCCTAAATACTGTAGCGTGATACAAGGAAGTCTGCCTAAAGATCATTGTTAAGTGCATTGATCTGCTCAATACTAAATAAAAGAAAGAAGCCTTTTCATGTTCTGGATTTTACAAACATTGTAACTCATAGTTCATTGTAATGAGAATAGGAAATAAAAGAGACATACTGCGTGAAGAAACCTGCTTATAAGCAAACTTTGAGCTTCTTAAAACAGAAGAATAAAAGAAAGGTCACCATTCACTTATATATTTGTTCCTACTCTCAATTTTGCCATGATACATACACACAAAAACAATAATTTATAATATATACTTAGTGATAACTTTTTTATTTGATACCTTTTCTTCCTTTTAGGCACAGGCAGGTGAGTTTCTAATGTGCTGTTTGTGATCCAAAAAAATTCAAGGTTTGCATCATGCCCTTGAGGATCTCAATATTTTGAGTATTAGTAAAAAAATATAAGAGCTTTGATTTTGGTAGAGAAAAATGAAATGTACACACTCACACTATAGCTTGACACCTTTTCCACGAAGATAAAACCAAAAGGAAACAATGAATGAGAATTGGATCCTTGGTTGGAAGAGGCTTCTAAAGAAACCCAGCTCAGCCTTGAAAGCTATCCTATCATAATGTTGTGCTTTCCAAGTACAATTGTGAGAGCTATCCTGAGAACAAACATTGAGTGCATGGGTTTCGTGCTAGATTCTTCTTGAGATGCAGTGATAACTATCTTTGGAAAAGTCAGACAGGCAGTCGCCGAATATACCTGTGCCACCCTGTGTTTGGCATCTTATATAATAGTGCACATGTTCCAATTGCTAAAAAAAAACTTAAAGCAAGAATTATTTAGTTCTGTTTCACGAAACAGAAAGTTTATGTTTCTTGGATAATAATTGAACACAGAACTTGCAGCGTTCAAAGATGAAAAATAAAATATCAAGGTATCATGTTTTTTGTCAATGTATATATAACCAAAAGATTGACATGTGGTTTTAATTTAACTAAGATTAAAAATGATTTGAAATATTGCAGTATAGCTTCCTGTTTTTCTGCCTAGCTACTTCATTATACAGAAAGAGAATACAGACTTTTCCAAAATGATGCGTAATGCATAAGCATATTTCTCTAGGGTGGTAGCCTGTTTGTTTCTCTGCTTTAAGTCTAACAGACCAATCTGTATCACAGCAGTTTCACCTTTCATCTTGATTGATTGATACTTGTTTTTTTCCAGACACGTCATACAAGCTCATTCCCATCTTATCTCATTTTCTGAACTGTTTTATCCTCAATATGGTTGTGGGGTCTGCTGGAGCCAATCCCAGCTGGACATGACCTGGATTTGAACCCAGGACCCCAGAGCTGTGAGGCTGACACGCTAACCACTCACGCCATGGGGCAGCCCACCCTAATTTATAACTCTAAATTCTAACCGTAAATTTTAACTGTAGGTCTGTCTCGTTGTGCCCTGCGATCGGCTGGCCACCGATTCAGGGTGTCAACTGGGATAGGCTCTAGTAACCCCCGTAACCCTAATGAGGATGAAGCGGTTCAGAAAATGAGATGAGATATTTTATTGTGTGATTTTTGTGTTTTATCTCAGATTGTATATACGTATTCTTTTATGTTTTTAATATTAGTTTTAAGATTTTATTGACTTATCCAACTTGACACTTAATTGAGCACCAACAAATAGCACTTCCTTTGAAATGGCGACCGATCTTCTCTTCCGTGCCCCTTTTGTGGGGGGCTGATGCCATTGACGTCTCCTCTCATCCCAAAAATGTTTTTAATGAAAAATGCATTCGGCCGATCCTGGTGGTCCTCCATGCTGTTTCCCTATCTAATTTAGGGATGGTGATTTTAATTGCACTTATTTACAAAATAATTTATTTTAAAACCGATTAATTTATAGACAGAAAAATATTCATTTTCTTTTGGGAATAGTAAAACCGCAAGATTTTACCATGTACCAAAGGAGCATTTAGATCAGGGCCTTTACTTTTAAAAAGATACACAACCCTTTGGCGAAAACTCGAACAGTGCTGCCACAATCAAGAGAACCCTTTGATTGTCCTCGCTGTTATATTGGCATCGACAATTCATTCCAAATCGTCACGGAACTCGTGCGACGCTGTCTGCCCGAACTACAATGTTGGCGATTCGTTAATAATCCGTTAGCAATATGTCAGCAATACGTTGGAAAATACGTTAGCAACACGTTAGCAACACGTTAGCAATCCGTTAGCAAAGCTGTTAAATTCAATTAACCTTAAATTCTAACCTTAACCCTAAATTGTAAATCTAACGCTTACCCTAAATTTTAACCCTAAACCTAACCCTAACCCAACATTCTAACCCTAACCCTAATTCTAACCCTAACCCAACACTCTAACCCTAACCCAACACTCTAACCCTAACCCTAAATCTAACCCTACACTCTAACCCTAACCCTACATTTTAAACCCTAATCCTACACTCTAACCCTAACCCTAAATTTGAACTCTAAACCTAAATTCTAACCCTAACCCTAAATTGTAAATCTAAAGCTAACCCTAAATTGTAAATCTAACGCAAAGCCTAAATTGTAAATCTAACGGGAACCCTACATTTTAACCCTAGCCCTAAATCTGACTCTAACCCTAAATACTAACCCTAAATACTAACCCTAAATACTAACCCTAAATACTAACCCTAAATACTAACCCTATATACTAACCCTAAATACTAACCCTAAATACTAACCCTAAATACTAACCCTAAATACTAACCCTAAATACTAACCCTAAATACTAACCCTAAATACTAACCCAAAATACTAACCCTAAATACTAACCCTAAATACTAACCCTAAATACTAACCCTAAATACTAACCCTAAATACTAACCCTAAATACTAACCCAAAATACTAACCCTAAATACTAACCCTAAATACTAACCCTAAATACTAACCCTAAATACTAACCCTAAATACTAACCCTAAATACTAACCCTAAATACTAACCCTAAATACTAACCCTAAATACTAACCCTAAATACTAACCCTAAATACTAACCCTAAATACTAACCCTAACACTAACTCTAAACCTAACCCTACATTCTAACCCTAACCCTACACTCTAACCCTAACTGTAAATCTAACCCTAACTGTAAATCTAACCCTACACCCTACACCCTACACCCTACACCCTACACCCTACACCCTACACCCTACACCCTACACCCTACACCCTACACCCTACACCCTACACCAGGGGTCTCAAACTTGCGGCCCGCGGGCCAACTGCGGCCCGCGGGACGCTAATTTGCGGCCCCCGTCTTAATATGAAATATCGAATTTTTTTTTTTTTTTTTTTTTTTTTTTTTTTTTTTTTTTTTTTTTTTTTTTTTTACCCCTTTCCCCATGATGGCGCCGTTTAAGTGGCAGCCAGTGGCAGTAGCTCTGTCCACTCATGTTTTTCTTGTTTTACATGAAAAATTAGAGGGAACATTGACATGCACCTGCTTGTGGCAGGTGTGATACTGGTGTGCCGATAGCGAGCAATGATGATGTCGTGACCGGATGATTCGCCTAAAGACGTTTCGCCGACGGACGTTTGACAGACGGACAGGTCGTACTAGTATTTGTTAGTTTAATGATTAAATACAAATACTAGTATTTGTATTTAATCATTAAACGCTGTTTTCAGCTGGATTTGACCGAATTTGAGAGCATTTTGAGCCGTTTGGCGAATGGACGTCTATAGACGTTTTTTTGCCTCCATCGCGATATCATCCAGTATTTGTATTTAATCATTAAATGCTGTTTTAGGATGGATTTGACCCGATTGCTGTCATTTTACGGCTCGGTTCTGCTACATCTGCCTGCCCAAGAGTGCTTATTCCCGGACTGCCATTGATGGTAGACGAACATTGATTTTTACTATAATTTGGAAAACACCGGCGGCGGGCCGGATTAAAAATCCTAACGGGCCGAGGTTGAAAAACTTGTACACACACGATCCGGCGGGGCGAGCGTTCGAATCCCGTTTCGGCGAAACCTCCGTTCGGCCGAATGAACGTTCGGTGGAACGTCCATTCGACGACCTGCCCGTCTGTCAAACGTCCGTCGGCGAAACGTCTTTAAGCTAATCATCCGAGTACCGATGATGTCGCTCACACTGGTACTCAGTGCGCTCAGGGAGGTTGTCTTTCTGCTCAGACCAACAAAAAATTAGAGGGAACTTTGGTTCGGAGCTGAATGAACCAATCACGGTGAGGTATACGGCTCTGGAGGGCAGGACATCGGCCGGGCTGTCCAGTGCCTCGCTCACTCACTCATTCATTCCTCCAATCAGCTGGGCGGAGGAGAAGCCGTGAGGCCGATCACTCCGCTCGGCGCGCACACTCCTCCACTGCTCTCAGCATAGAACTGAATGAGGCGCTATGATCCGTGATCCAGCCTGTGTCAGTGTCTGTAGCCATCTCCGCGATTGAAACGGAGAGCGAAAGTGCACATGCGCCACAAACCCGCGCGACTGAATGTGAAAGATCAACCCGAGACTCATTCCAAGTGGAAAAACATATTACAGAGCCCCAGAGATGTCTCTTTCAAAGCCTGCCGTGAAGAGAAAGGTCGGTGATGAGCACAGACAGTTTCAAGAAAAGTGGGGAGTGCAATATTTCTTTGTTGAACACAGGGGCACCCCGACGTGTCTCATTTACACTGAAAAAGTTGCGGTGCACAAGGAATACAATTTGAAACGTAATTGTACTATGAGACATGCTGAGGAGTACGAAAAATACCAGGGAGATGAGAGAGCCAACCAGGTTGCCAGTCTTAAAACACGTCTTCTGAGGCAACAGGATCTCTTCAAGAAGGCTACCAAAGACAGTAATGCAGCAGTCAAAGCTAGCTACGCCGTTTGTGAGTTGATTGATCCTGTGCTAAGTGATCCCAAATGGCTCATGGACTTGGCTTTTCTTGTTGATATCACACATGAGCTTAATGTACTGAACAAGAAGCTACAAGGCCAGGGGCAACTTGTCAGTGCTGCCTATGACAACGTGAGAGCATTCTGCACTAAACTTGTGTTATGGAAAGCCCAGCTCTCTCAGACAAACCTTTGCCATTTCCCAGCATGCAAGGCTCTCGTGGATGCAGGCACACCATTCAGTGGTGAGAAGTATGTTGAGGCCATTTCGAAGCTACAGGAGGAATTTGATCACAGATTTGCAGACTTCAAGACACACAAAGCCACATTTCAAATTTTTGCGGACCCCTTCTCCTTTGATGTGCAAGATGCCCCTCCTGAGCTTCAAATGGAGCTCATTGACCTGCAGTGCAACTCTGCACTCAAAGCCAAGTTCAGGGAGGTGAGTGGAGAAGCAGACAAGCTTGGGCAATTTTTGAGAGAGTTGACCCCCAGCTTCCCTGAACTTTCCCGAAGGTTCAAGCGGACCATGTGCCTTTTTGGGTGCACATACTTGTGTGAGAAGCTCTTCTCCACCTTGAACTTCAATAAGTCCAAGTACAGGTCCAGACTTACTGATGAGCATCTTCAAGCTCTACTGAGGGTCTCCACTGCTTCCTCCCTCAAGCCAAATGTGACTATGTGAGAAGAAGCGCTGCCAGGTCTCTAGCAGCAAGGAGTAGGCAAAAGAAGCCGTGTTCAGAATATTTCATGTTCAATGTTCCATTCAAGTTCAGAAAGTTAAAGGTTAAAGAGCTGTTAATACAGACATTTGAAACGGAATAAAAATAATTCATTTTCTCTACTTAGCCAGCCAGTGTATATCTACTGTATGCTCATTAGTATTATTTGGTTTTATATTACTGATTGATTTATTTTTTATTCATCTTTAAGTTAATTTATTTAATTCATTATTTTTGTTAAAAAATAAAGATATTTGATAACGTTGGAAAGTTTTATCAGTGCTTTTCTTGTGGAAATCCTGATGCGGCCCAGTCTCACCCAGACTCGGCCTCTAGCGGCCCCCAGGTAAATTGAGTTTGAGACCCCTGCCCTACACCCTACACCCTACACCCTACACCCTACACCCTACACCCTACACCCTACACCCTAACCCTAACCCTACACTATAACCCTAACCCTACACTCTAACCCTAAATCTAACCCTACACTCCAACCCTACACTCTAACCCTAACCCTACACTCTAACCTTACACTCTAACCCTAACCCTAAATTTCAACGCTAAACCTATATTCGAAATCTAACACTAACCCTAAATTGTAAATCTAACACTAACCCTAAATTGTAAATCTAACGCTAACCCTAAATTCTAACGCTAACCCTAAATCTAACTCTAAACCTAACCCTACATCTAACACTAACCCTAACACTACACTCTAACTCTAACCCTAACCCTAACCCTAAATCTAACCATAACCATAAATTTGAACCCTAAACCTAAATTCGAAATCTAACCCTAACCCTAAATTGTAAAACTAAAGCTAACCTTTAATTGTAAATCAAACGCTAACCCTAAATTGTAAATCTAACGCTAACCCCCTTATTAGATCATTATTAGCTAAAGGAGAAACAATACCTACCAATGAGATACAATACCAGAACCATTAAAACATATATTTTAACTTGTTGCCCGTGCATTGAATGTTTTATTAAACATTCACTCTTCCCACTACCTAACCCTAAATTCTAACCCTAACCCTAAATTCTAACCCTAACTCTACATTCTAACCCTAACCCTAACTCTATATTCTAACCCTAACCCTACATCTAACCCTAACCCTACATTCTAAACCTAACCCTACATTCTAACCCTAACCCTAAATTCTAACTATAACCCTACATTCTAACCCTAACCCTACATTATAACCCTAACCCTAAATCCAAACCATAACCCTACATTCTAACCCTACATCCTTACCCTAACCCTAACTCAACCCTAAACTATGTGCTTCATTTAAAACATGAATCAAAACTCTAGAACAAAATAAGCTTGATATGGCTTTGACTCCCTACCATATAGGGAGGCTATGATTTCAACATTGTCCGGTCTTATCGCTCACTGAGGGACACTCCCCAGGCCTTCTGATTGTGACTATGAGGGTGATACATCAGGCAGGCAGGGAGGGAAGGGAGGAATAATGATGGGAGGTTAAAGTCTGGAGCAGCACTGGAGCTATCTGTCCAGTCCAGGCCCTCAACCTCAATGTTTGACTTGGCCTGCTGAGGAGAACATCACTATTTTCAAGACCTTTGCAACATGATATATGGCAGAGCATTGTCACTATCATTCATGCTTTTTATATCAAAGTGTCAAATGATGAGTCAGAAAATATGTTGTTTTGCAGCAAAATTTGCAATGGAATTAAATTAATGCTATACTGTAAGGCAGTGGGTGTGATGTGCGAGGATCTTTGACTTTTTTTTAAATTTAAGAAGCTTTCCCTGAGAACGATTCGTGACTCATTAACTTGTTTCTTGGTTGCGAGTCTCATTTAATTTGTAAACCCTTCCCAGGACATAGCATATCGGTCTAATTAAGACCATTTTAAGTACGTTGAATAACTTTTGATTCAGAGCTGATTATCCTTGTCAAATCTTCAGCTGCATGTTGTAAATGAACCAAAGTGTGTTGGAGGAGCAGCTCCAAACTAAATCAAAGGAGAATTCAGGTAGCAGATGGGAACTTTTGTCTATTTCACCTTAAAGTCCCACGATCATGAATTTTGCCGCACAAATTAAATGATAACCCTGACCTGGAATTTTTTTGGTTTATTTTACAAAGGTTTGTGGCTCGGCTAAGTCCGATCTATCCAATTTATAAAATTAGCCCCTTATGTGACTTGAAAATGTCTGTGAAAATTTGAATGACTTCTTTTTTCAAGATGTTAAATTGCATATCAGCAAGGCAGCATGACGCCTTAAGAGTAGTTTTTACTGCCAGCTGGTGAGGGGCTCCGTTTTTTTCCCCCCAATGTTAACTTCATGTCTCTCCAAATATATATTCCCATGTCCCCCCTTATAAAATGAACGATTTGTTCAGCACATATTGCAACGATTCCAATACATTTTGGGCTGAGAAATTGACCCAGCAGAGAACCCAAGCCTTTTAGTCAACAGTGAAAATCCCTGCGGTATGTAAACTGCTCTTACTCCGATCGCCATCTGTTGGCGTTCTCTTTTCATTTTAAAGTACAATACTAATGTGGACTTTACGTTATTAGTAGTGACATTCACAAGCTTTGCAGAAAATCTGATATGATGACCCTTAGAGAATATTAATGTTTAAATCTGTACATCACTTCCCATAAAGCCATTGTTAAGAACACAGCAAATCTTTGGGATTCCCCTTGAGCATTGTGCTTGTTTTGTTTGATTATAGTCATTCTGACATATTACCATTGAGACACTTACTTTGAGACACAAAGTATATTCGTTATACCTAAGACCCATATAATAATAGGGTCAAGTACGTAATTAGTTGCTAAATCCCAAGGCTGTCTAAGGAAATAAATTCAAATGCTTTGACATACCATTTACTTGTTTTATCTGGCATTAACTTTGGAACGAACAAGCAAAGTTAATACAGATTTTTTCCCTATGTATTCACTGGTTGTGGACTTGTGTATTCAAGGCGAAAAACGACTAATTACTTTCACTTTCAAGATCAATTATGCATATTAAATCGTTTTCTAACTCTAAAACCAGCCTCTGTGCATGCCACTTATTTTAAAAAAGAAACTGATATAGTACGCCTTTCTCATTACATGAACCAGCTCTGTTGAGAATTAAACACACAAGACATTAAATCAAAGGTTTTTATTATCATATTTTTAAATAAATATTCAAATGAGTAAGACAAATTAGTTCATTAGGAAATCATCTGAAAAGTAATGCTGTGCAGAAAGATAGGTGTTCTACCACAAGAAAACTTGAAGCTGAAGTGTTTGATTTTGACCAAAGTCATTTTTGCAGCTTATCTTTTTTTATTATACATTCATGATCTTGGTTTCGCAAAATCATCCTAGATGAGAGAAAATGTCTTTGCTGTCAGTGACACTGTATATGCAGACATGAGAGCTGGTGGTTCTACTGTACCATGCAAGTTGGTCCACAAAGTATCATCAGAACCCCCACCACCATGAACATAATTCTAACGTACATATTTAATGACTCTCAATCAGACATAAAACACTAAGCTCGTAGTTTATAATTGAATGTTGACTTGAAGATTAATGTTATGGGGAAATTACAAAAGTCAACATACTAAAAACTAATTCATTCATTTTCCGCAGAACTTATAAGGGTCACGTGGGGTGCTGGAGCCTATCCCAGCTAATAGGTATGTGGCAGGGGACACCCTGAATTGCCGGCCAGCCAATCACAGGGAGGCAGACGTCCATTTGGGCTCACATTCATACATTGGGGAAAATTAGAGTGTTCGACCAGCCTACCTTGCATGTTTTTTGGGATGTGGGAGGAAAACGGAGTGCCCACTAAAAACCCACACAAGCCCAGGGAGAACATGAAAACTCTCCACAGGAAGGTCCAGACCTAGGATCGAATCCACGATCTCAGAACTGTAGGCTGGCACACTATTCACTCTTTATCGGGCCGCCCCATACTAAACATGTAAAAAAAGACCCTAAAATTTGAACATTTACGAGGAATTTTAATAGGTTAAGGTATCCCTACTGACACTAAGACCATTACCATAGTTTCCAAATGTCCAACCTACTGTAATCATGCCCTCATGAACACCAGGGAAATTAAAATTTGTGAGATTCTGCATCATGCTGCGATACATATAGCTACATAAATGCAATGTTTTATATGCAATGGGCTATTTCAAGATCAAGAAACTACTGGTTGATCATTCCGACATATTTTCAGTTTACAATTTTCATTGCTGCATGCATATTATCTAATGTTCAAATGAAACGTTATATGTTAAAAGGTATAAAATGTTCCGGAAAATCCCCCTTTATTCATTCATTTTCTGGCCAATTGCATGGCACAAGGAGACTAGCAACCATTCACGCTCGCATTATTATCTAGGGATAATTTAGAGTGTTCATCCAGCCTACCGTGTATGGGTTTTTTTTGGATGTGGGGGGAAGCCGGACTATCCAGAAAAAAATCAATGCACGGAGAAAACGTGCAAACTATACACAGGAAGGTCATACTGGACAATCACAATTTAAGTCAATTTCTGATACATAGCCTGTTCAGTAAACTATTACACATGCATAAGGATAAAATTATATAATTCTATTCCTATTTTCTTCATTAAATACATCAAAAGCAATGTATATATAATTTATATTTTGGTGAATAGATTTGAGATAAAAATTTCAAGTTCTGAGAGCTCAGGTTAGTCACAAATGTTCCCTTGTTTGCAACACTACCTCTTGTATGCCTAAAAATGTTTTGCATCTTCAAAGCTGTGCTTATCACAGCATAAATGTTACAGCTCATACATTCCATCTCCCCCGTTCTCAGATCATTATCAAACAATGACTGGGTCTTTTTTCTTTCCAGCATTTATCACTATTTCCCCGAATCCAATTTTGTACGGTATGTGCATTTTTTTCTTGTTTATTACAGTGCCAGTAAAAAAAAAAGTAGGGATTTAGAGGAAGAAATTATGGCTTGACTGAAGAATGGATGAAGTGAGGACGGGAAAATGCACAAGACAAGGTTTGGGCAATATACACTATTTCTCTATTTATTTCCAGTGTGAGCAGCTTAGCAAACACAAACATAAGGCAAAGCTCTTTGTGGTGACATTGCTTCTGACAGTTTCCTTCAACATAAGTGACACACTGGCACAGGACAGTGAAACAGAGGACTAGAGCTAATAAGTTGCAAGTGCAGGCACTCAGGTGATTAGGGGAGACAAGGTTGATACAGGGAAACTTAGGAAACCATTCATTCATTCATTTTCTCAACCGCTTATGGTCACAAGGGTAGCGGGGGGTGCTGGAGCCTTAAGTACCCCTGGTGGTACAAAAAATCTTGTCAAAATTACTCAGTACCAAGTCTTGTTTAGACAAAAAAATAATTCTAAATAATAATTCTAATGAGGTACTCAATCTCAAAAGTCTCACAAACACTTGTAGTTGTCAATCTTAGAAACAACTTGTATACAAATGGTTTGCTTGACTGGAGTGGCTTGCAACCAATAAAATGTGTAGTTAAGCAACCATGTATTGTGAAGTTTCTGAAAATGTTTCTTTGGATATGATGATTTATACATTTATAATTTCACTATAACTGTCCCCACAAACTGGACATCCATCCAAATTTCAAAAACTAGGCAGCGTAAACATCTGTCACTTTGGTGACACAATGTATTACTTGGAGTGAATGTGCATCTGATGCATCTACTGATTCCATTTCTCTTTTGTGGCATTTTGCTTACTGATCTATATTCTTGATCTGACGATTTACTAAAGTGCACTTGATCCTGAATTGAGAAGCCCTGCAAATGTCATTTATTTCATAACACTATTACTAGGATTCCCCCAGTTCAGGAGAGGCACTGGTATCAGTCTGGTGCTCATTGTTCCCATCAAGAGGAAAAGTGACAACAACAGAACAGGTAAAAATGAGGAGACTCAGAATGAGACAGTGAGTATTATACGTCTTTCCTTGTACTGCCTTGAGCGATACATCTCCCTTGAGAGGTTCCCACTGACAACTTGACATCGAAAGAGGCTGAACATGGAGGGAGAGTGAGAAAGGTAATCACCTGCTACAGGCACGAGAGGTATGGAGATGAGCATAGACTTCTCCCTTGTCACTCACGCAGTCACCTTTGCTTGAGAATGAAATGACTAACATCAGCTGCATACAGAGCGCCCCTTGTAGGAGAATCCAATCTTTATTTAAGCATACTGATCATAATCGTTTTGCCCTGCCATTTAGTGATATCAAAAGCACAGTCACCATTAACACAAACATTATTGAGAAGCACTTGAATTAATAATATACCAATCAAACCTTGCACCAAACTGTTGTTTCTGTTTCAATTTTTTGGGGGAAGGCCGTGTTTTTTTCCTATACAGAGTAAACCAAGAAACGTGCAAAAAGACTTCCAGATCTTTTGAAATGAGCCAGTGATAAAGATTGAGCCTGAGAAATATATTGCGGCTAGTTGGTCCCTTACGGTGTGCCAGTGTCTGCTATGCTTTTTTAGCCCCCTTGGTTGTGCCTCTCCCCTTGACACTGATCCAGCTAGAATTTTACAAACTGCTACTATAATGTGCCAGGCTGTGTCCATAGCATATTTGCACAGCTTCTATCTAGCCGCGAGGATTTTACAGTGCTTGTATTTAGGGTCTGGTCATGATGCCATGATTACTGGCTCTGTGTTGCCTGTAAAACCAGTGTGGTCCAGCCACTGGTGGGATTTCTTGATGTCAGCCAGTTCTTTAACTTGCCAGTGGTACATTCCATGCCTTCACTCGTGTCATGGCTTGTCCCGATATGCTGTCTGCTCTCCTTTTCCTTTTCTAGACTCTCATGGGGGCTCTACTGCCTGGGAAATTCACTAGCATGTTATCTTTTGTGGCCATTTTCTTGATGTGTTTGAGTGTTTTCAATGTTTCATCTTGGGCTGTGGTATCGACCCTCACTAGTCCTCAGCCTGGCTTTTTCTGTTTAGTCTTTCGTCTCATGAAAATGGACTATGACTGGCTGACTGATTTTTCCAAAGGGTGAGTAGAGGGTATGATCCTGTGATTCTGAGTGAATGATGTGACAAAAGCACCTAGACTAACTGACAGACTGTTCCTGTCAATCAGGTTGTTGACATGGTTATGTAGTTCAAAGGCCTGTCACAGTAGTCGAATGCACAATACTGGATTTCCCATCCTTATGTACTTATATATATGGCAATCCGTTGAACACATCATTTTGGATTAGTAAATTCATGTTAGTGATTTATAATAAAATTCAAATATATAAACAAATTTTATTTAAAAATGTTCTATGACCTTATTCAAACATTATATCTTCCAACAAGCCAAGTACAATCACCAAAGTAAAAAAAAATGTGGTCCAGCATTTTGTCGAAAAAATTGAAGCATGAAGAAATTTATGTTGACCCAAAATCTGACTAAATTAATGAATTGATGTACTAACTCAAACACAACCGTTTATGTGCAAGCACATACTTTGCAGACACATTACTGCGGGATCCCAAAATCCTGCCAGATGAGGAGAATGAGGAGGATTGGAGAGGATTAAGAGCTGTGGAGAGGGAAGTTAGCAACAAACTGGCAAGTAAGTATTTGACAGCCCTCTGAGCATTCACAAATTCCGAGAGAGAGAGAGAAAGAGAGATTGTTTGAGAAAGGGGGGAGTGAGAGAGAGCGAGAGAGAGAGAGAGAGAGAGAGAGAGAGTGAGAGAGAGAGAGAGAGAGAGAGAGAGAGAGAGAGAGAGAGAGAGAGAGAGAGAGAGAGAGAGAGAGAGAGAGAGAGAGAGAGAGAGAGAGAGAGAGAGAGTGAGAGAGAGAGAGAGAATGCTTGAGGTGCACTCCATAAAATATACTTCTGCTAATCTGCTTCAGTTTTCTCCATTGCACTCATTTATCCAGCTTCAGGAAAGTGGCAGCTAAATGTCACCCATATACTGCCTCTTGTCAAAAAATGCCTATAAAGCATTGAGAGCATTAATTAATAGATGTTTTTAAAAATTATGTAATTATGTGGCATATGTATACAGTATATGTTTATTTTCATTTGGCTTGAGCCCCTCAAAAAGAATAATCCAAATTTGGATAGGCTTCATTTCTTGATATTGTGCCTTCTGAATAATAAAGGACTGCACGTAAAAATAGTTGATGAATACGATGTTTTCAGAAAAAAATACAGTAGTTGTAGCTACAGTCTATTTGGATTTGACCAAAAGAAAAACCAAGAAATGACTACTACACAAATTTGGTGGCCTGCTTTTTTCATTTTTTTTATCACCCTCTACAAACCACACAAATGTATGTGCGCACACACAAGTACACTAATGCCTACAGTTATCTATGTTGTTCATCATGAGTGTCAGTAACAGCAATTTGCAATTCAATCCTATACCATTTTTGAGTGCCGTTTTAGCAAGTAAGATTTATTATATCCTAGTGCTGTTGCACAATACATTTTGGAGGTTTACTATATGCTTTAAATCAATAGACTTGGCAATGGTAAAATCATGTATGTAATCAGAAATCGCAAATGTTTGCTTAATATTTTGGATATGGTTTTTAACAAATCCCAACCGCCAACTCAAACCCTTCAGATATTTTCACATTCTGCTTGAGGGGCCGCAGGGAAGAATACATTATGTTATCACAAGTCAACTTCCGAGTTAAGGTGTAGCCATCTGCCCCAGGTAAGTAGAGTCAAATCATCCAAAATATGTTTCCCCATTCCCCGGTTTGCTGAACAATCTGACTATTTAAAGACATGTTATTTAGGCTAAGTCAATATTGAGAATCTTTGCTGATTTTGTCCCCCACTTTACAGCGAATTTAGCTACATAAATGCTTTACCCAATAGTACAATCATTAACAATGTTTGCACAAAAACAACTCTAGAATTTACTAACGTGAATGGTGAAATAATATTCATTATCTCATCAAGGCTCCTAGATTCTGAAGAGTACACACCCTTGAAGTAGAGAGCGATTTGAATTGGTGTTTCAGAGGCAATTGCTTATTTATAGATTGCTCCAAAATGGATTGATATATTAAAGCTGGCCCTTTCATTTATCAGAGCAAAATATACATCTAAAGAACTTGTTTGCAAAAAATAAACTGAATTGAGGCTATCGGCCCTTAAGGGGGTAAGTTTCCGATCTGTTTTGGTGGGGAAAAAAGAAAAAAAATTCACAAATGGCCTCAAACGTTTCTGATACAAGTGGGTCAAATTTGTTAAAAGGAGGACCTGGCAGCTGCTCAGGGTTCTTTCTGAAACGGCTTTCATTCTGAATTGACACATTCTAGTGTCCTCATAGGTCTCATGTTTCCCCGCAGCAGGAAAAACCTGGTGTTAGCTCTGGGTCAGGCCTTTGAGCAGATTCCTTGTCTATGTCATACCTTTGCTTGTTCACGCCTGCCTATTTTTGACAGGCTTTCTTGTGCACATTCCACTCAAAATGTTGTGACTGACTTGGCCTTTGTCTGTATTTACCATCACCTTATTTTTCCTCTCTTGCTCACATCTGCCTTGTTATTGTTATCATGTTTTTTGTCCAAACATCTAGAAGATATTCAATTCGTTCACACCTCTTAATTCTTTTTATCTTTTAAGGATTCATTTAACAGTCACTAGAAAACAAGTAATCTGAGCCCGTGTGAGAAATACTCCATTTGTCCATTGATTGTTTTCCTATCAATCAACACAGGCATTTGGCTGAGTTAATTTAGAGACAGGCTCCTTTCAAGTTGAGAAGAGTTTGGGGGGAAAATACAACAAAGCCATGGTGTATTTTGTAGTCAGCAGTCCATTTTCCTTTACTCATTTTTTTTTTTTTTTAGCAATTTTTGCAATATTAGAAAAGGCCAGCCGCATACATTTTCTTGGCCAGGGAATACAATGTTAAAAGTATAACATCTACATTTGCATCGACTAAATGTTAGAACATTGAAAGGCAGACACAAATTTTAATACACAGCTCCTACAATCTTGGCAAGCAAATTGTTCATCTAATACACATACAAATAATGGATAATACATTCATTTATTCATTCATCTTCCGTACCGTGCATCCTCCCTCATAAGGGTTGGCGAAGCCTATCCCAGCTGACTTCGAGCGAAAGGCAGTCTACACCCTAGACTGGTCGCCAGTCAGCCATAGAGCACACAGAGACACAATAATACCGCCACCAGCGGGAATCAAGCCCATACCTGCCCACACCGAAATGAACCACTACAACATTATGGGGGCTTCGGATATTACATGTAAATTTAGAAGAAAAAAATATTGCACAAATCGAGTACAAATAAATTATTACTTCACAATTCTTTATCACATCTCAAAGGGCTTTTGCCACCTTGTCTCTGATCCAAATTTCTGCTCAACTTGTTCACAACAGTGTATGTAAGACACCTATATGCATCTCTCAGCTACCCAAATTAAAAATGCCTTCCAATTGAGCAAGGAGCTGTGCATGTCCACACAGGCTGCAACAATCCACAATCTAATTATTTAAATCTCCACTGAGATGATTAGCTAGGATATGATGCTAATACAAAGCCTGTGTTCTTTCTGGCTTTCAAAAGATTTCAGTGGCTTCTCATCAAGTACTAAATGTTCCAATGTGCATACTCGATATCCCAATAGAGGGAATTAAT
This sequence comes from Stigmatopora argus, assembly GCF_051989625.1. Classification (NCBI taxonomy): domain Eukaryota; kingdom Metazoa; phylum Chordata; class Actinopteri; order Syngnathiformes; family Syngnathidae; genus Stigmatopora; species Stigmatopora argus. Next base: position 6,989,760 of record NC_135394.1, read on the forward strand.
CTTTTCTTGTAAACTCGTCAGGAAAAAAAAATCAAGAACAAGTGCACGTGTTTTTTAAAGGAATTTTATTTGACCTAGACATGAAGGTTTCTTCTATTTAATTTTGTGTTTAGATAAAGGGCCGCATTCCTTGCTTGCCCTCGCGAAAGTCATCTACGCAATTTAAGAAGGAAATGTATGCAACACAGGAAATCCAGAGCTCATGTGATTTATCAAAAACGGATGAAACAGAATGTGCATGGAGGCAACAAAAACCGGAGGGGAAGATGTCTTGGTCTGTGATGAAGATCAAAGTCTGATACCCAGAGAGTAAGGAAAGAAGCAAAGGAGTAGAAAACGCACTGACAGTGTTTCTGTGCCGGTGTTTTTGTGTGTGGATGGTCGGGGGGGCTGAATTCACAGGAGTGACTAGAGTGTGAATAGAAAGGGTGGTGATCAAAAGCAAGATGAGGCAATGGTGAAGGTGAACAGAGAGAAACGAGGAAGTGTGTGAGCTATGAGACCTGTGTGTACATACTAATTTTAATCCGGTGTAAGATTTATGGGAAAGGTTTGTTTTCATGTGTGTTTATCCTCTGCTAGTTGTACACATGCACATGACCATCATCATCTACCATTGCATCTGTCATGCCCAGGAAGAGCTACTCATATAAAGCAATCAGTGCCCTCCATGTGTTGGTAACTTTACCATATATATATATATATATATATATATATATATATATATATATATATATATATATATATATATATATATATATATATATATATATATATATATATATATATATATATATATATATATATATATCAACAAATGTTGCTTCTTCCTGTGCGACCTAATTTAGAGAGTTTCCCCGACTAATGAGCAAACACACGTAGAGGCCAAAACAAGGGAACAGCAGGAAGGTTTAAATACACACGATTCCCATACCGCGGCAGAGGAAGTGATTTGCATAATGCTTCAGTGATTACCCGTCTCCCTGCCCGCCTCCATGTTGACATACTAGTCTTTTGGGTAAAGTGAGGAGGAAGGAATAAAAGAAAGAAAAGGGGGGCAGGGTTTTGATTTCATGTGTTACATATGATGGCTTATGAGATAACAATCTGTCCATTTGGCATCAGTGGCCTTGGGATGCAAAGATCAGGGATTTCCTATTCCACTTGTCTGCCTCCCGTATTACCATACTGTTATTATTCAGGGATTTGTCACAAGGACAGATCATTCTCTGCTTTTTTGTGTACACTATTATTAAATTGAAATAAGTCACTTGACTGGAACATTATAAGAGTATCCAGGTGTGCTTTTTATGCAACCTGCAAAATTCAAAGTCCAAAACTTTGAAAAGACCTATTATAATTTCAAGTTTTGATTTTTCCTGTTTTGTTTTACTGTAAAGGTATACATTTTATAGGCCAATTTATTTGGCTTTTTAAATCCCTATGATTGTAGTTTTGAACTGTAAATGGCCTACTGATCATTTCATTTCACTTTGAATTATAAAATGCTTACTTGAAATTACATTACAGCTGACTATTACTCATATTATTATTGCAATGTTTTTATATCACGTTGATGTGACTTTTCTGGATTGGTGAACACAATTATTATGAAAATAAACAAAACTGTTAATATTTCTGTTACTCTCAACTTGTTTTACTTACAACAATTTGTTTCAGTCACCTCATTTACTGTTTCTTATCTTTGATGTTTTTGTTTTTGTTATACTGAATACTTAGCACTAAAATTTGATTATTATGAGAGTGGGAAACTCCCATTAAGTGCACATGGGTGGCTATGAGAAAGCAAATGGGTAATTAACATTCATTACTTTGTAAGCACTGTTTTCACTTCTAGGTCAACATTGCAGCACGCCTACATGATGTCATAAATATGCAAAAGTGGTTTATTTATAGAAGTTATTACTCAGTTAATGAAGATTTTCAATAAAACCTTACAAAAGTGACTTGACAACAACATGCAAATAGCATATGCAATGGTGCCCATACCTTTGCATGCCATTCTATGTTTTCAGCAGTAAACAAAATTTTTGGGTTGCAAATATGTGTGTGCCTTTTCATCCCGTAACTGCAAACAGTACAGAACAGGAAATGTGAAGTCAACATCAGGCTGCTATTAAAGCCTACATGTCATACGGGCCACTAGATATATAGCTAAATGAAAATACATTTCATTTTAATTCCAGTCCGACCTGACATACTTCATACTTGTGTGTTGACAGTAAGTTCATACTAACCATGATGACGTCAGTGGCAAGTAAACACTTTGTCAAGTTTGAAAGCAAGCAAACAGCGCAGCACATCAATCATAACCAGCAGCGCTCAGAGGGTGGAACCTTGGCCTGGAGATTAGACGGCTTCAGAATTGCTGAGATTCTCTTTAGACTCCATATGAATGATGCACGACTTAGTGGTTCAGTGGCGGCTGTCTGCCACTGAGGCAAATGAGTATTGACCAAGGGCACTACAATTGCACTGACCTCTGTTAGCTCTCCCAGAGTGTGCCTCTCAGGAGTGATTAAATGGCCTGGTACATAAAGAACTTCCATCTTGTTGGTTCCGCTTCGCAAAAGTCATTGTTTAAACTTCAACGCCATTGAGGTTAGCCTCATTTATGGGGATGGCAAGAAAAATAATAATCTTGAAAAGTAAAAGTGCTAATTGTTTTAAGAGAAGCAACCCAACTTTTTTGGTCAAACCGAATATGCCATTCAAGCATCTTGGTGATATAAGTGCTTTAATAGAAAATGACAGCTAATATTTCTCATGCCTAATTGTGAGAATAATGATAAGGAACAGAACGACATAACATAACAGACATGAACATGAGCACTGGTGAACAGGATATAAGGATGTAAGGGTCCAAGGCTAGTAGTCAAAATAACCATATAGGAGAACTGATAAAAGGATGACTTTGTCTTTCTGCAAAATAGACATTTCATTAAATTAGCTAATGCATTTTTAATGCAGTTTTATTAAAAGTGTATCGATATGGAAATTAAAAGGTACATTTATGCATCCAGGTACTATCACTTTTACTCTGTCAATGATGGAACTGTTAATGAGAGAGAAAATAAATGAATAAATACATTATCCTGCTTATGAGCTTCAGGCTTTGAAAATAATATAGATTTCTTTCTGCTCAAGCTTGAGAGAAGCAATGGCTGAAAAAGATTCAAATAGTTTACGGGTTCTTTAGATGTCCCCCAGAAATGGAGGAGGGCAGCCAGTAAGTGTCTGGGCAATTTTATGACCCTCTGGAGCAGCTTCCTCTCAGCCGCAGTGCAACTGAAAAAGATCATGTATTTTAGCACTGATTCCAAGAAGCAGCAGTAGAATGACAGAATGAATTAATAAGACCCTTCACTTTCAGACATACATAAAACTCAAATGTTTGGAAAAATACATAAATAGGTGTCTGTTATTATCATTATAATTATTGGTATTATTATCATTATTATTATTGGTATTATTATTATTATTGGTATTATTATTATTATTATTGGTATGATTATTATTATTGGTATTATTATTATTATTGGTATTATTATTACTATTAGTATTATTATTATTGCTATTATTATTATTGGTATTATTATTATTATTGGAATTATTATTATTATAATTACTATTACTATTATTATTATTATTATTATTATTATTATTACAGCCCCAATATTCAAAGGGAGAGGAAATAAGCACATGTGCCCAGCAGACTAACAGATTGAAGGCTGCGCACAGATGCTGACTGGTTAACTTACAGCCAGCAATCCAATACAAGATGAGCTTACTTTGCACTTCAAAGTATGTCTTTAAGAATCATTTCTGATGTTGTCAGGCAAAGTCTAATCTTTTTGTATTCGTCCCTCAAAATTTAATTCCTGAAGAAATCTCATCATTACATAATTTGGCAGTAATATACCACCTTCTTCAGAATACATGGGGTACTACTGAACAAAGGATGCATGTAATTTATATGAATTCCTTTATTATTTGATTTATTGTTTTATTCACAGGTTTGATGAATGATAGATGTGTCATGAGCACTTTACTGGAAACGTATAATACACTTGTTATGCTAGATTTGAGGTCATTAAGTGCAACAGAAATTCTCTCTCTCTCTCTCCATATATATATATATATATATATATATATATATATATATATATATATATATATATATATATATATATATATATATATATATATATAATCAGAAATTCCCCTTTAGCAGCCCGCATCTAAACTGAATAAATCTAATATTTTTTTGATGTAGATTACTTGTGCCCTGCAATGCAGAATACATTTGGACATGTGTGTTTCAAGACAATCTTTTTAAATACATGATATAATGTTGTTGCAGCTGTGACAACCCATTCACAAAATGATGTTTTCACTGTGCTCTCTAATTGTGGTTGTTGAGCAGTTTCCTGTTCATAACTTAGTATGGGTTCAAAAGTGCGTCCTTGACCCATAACCTTTTCTTTCACATGCGGATGTGGACAGGAGAGGGTGTGGATGTAGTGCAACAATAAATAATACATTTGTCTGAATATAAAGCTTATTTAGTCATGCCTCCAATACTGAATCAGATATGTTGGGCAAGGACAGGAGTATAATAACTCTATTGGCTTCTTCTGAAGGACATCAAAACACATTCCTTTGGTTTAAACATCTGTTAAAGTGACTGGTCAGAGGCTGAGTGGGGAGTCTGTTTTTATTGGAACAAGGACCTTTCTGTGGAAGTGGATCTGAGCTACATCTCCACCGCAAATGCAGTTACTCGTATCCAAATGTTAGTCCTGTAAGAGCAGCGCTGCTCTTCAAATAGCACTCAAAAGGTGATGGTCGTGTGGGGGAACAACAACAAGCAATTAGCATTTTCCAAGTACCACTCAGACAGCTGAAGTGCTAATAAACAATTCTATGATCCATTAATCTGGATCTTTCTTACACATGGTCGCTATCGAAAAGTGCTGCTTGAATCTCTCTGGCACCATCAGAGGTTCTAATGAGACAATGGCATTAATCAGGCAAGAGTAAGTGTGAAGTGTGAATTCACCAGAAAGCAATCCATTAAGTAATAAACAATTAGTGACAACTTCAAATATTTTATTGTTTATCATTGCCATTTTCTTATGTTGAACAGGTTATGCATTTAAGGGTCAAACACAAACAGAAATGGCAACAGATACCATTCCTCATCTCCTTGAAATTTGTATGTAAAGGGTATGGCAGTGAACAATTAATATATTTGAATGTAATTTAAATGGTATAATTTGGATATTTATGAGAACAACATATGGCATTGAGCTTCCATAAAAAATAAATGTACATAAACTAAAGTTGATGATTTTTCTAAAGTTTCTTCAGTTTCTAATGTGTCTTTCTCATGTAAATGAGTTATCTTTCACTCCCAAGTAACAAAGACTGTTCTAACGATAAACAGGCTTGAGAGGCATCATGTCAATTAGCACGCATTGATGATGGGCAAAAAATGTTTTTGTCGTTAGTCAGCAAATATATGAAAATGGGTCAATTTTAAACTTGATGAATTTGGTACCATTTATCATTGGTCTTTGTAAATTAGCCTGAATATAATAACATTAAAATGCATTCATTTCCACCTCCTCCCCTGACTTTTAACATTCATAATTTTAACATTTGATAAGGAGCTGGCTAAAATGAATGTGGATTGAGAGTTTTTACATACAAGGTCTGGCATAGATAATTACCATTCATGTAAAATGTATTTGTATCTTCCTCTTTATATTGGAAATGCATTCCTGTTTTTTTACACGAATATGAGGAATATGTTAGTGTGTAGTCCAAATACAGAGTTGAGAAAAAATATTAATGGAATGTTAATCAACACACACCATAGTGCATACTTAACCAGGATAATAAATAGTTTGGCTTGGGCAAAAGTAACCATACAAAAAAATCATTAGTGCTCTATATGAAGTGAATCCCTTACCCTCTTTGTTCTCCTACCTCCCCTTCTCGCACAGAGAAGAGCTAAAATACTTGAATCAGATCCCAGTTCTGGCCATGTGTCTCCTCTAACCAGCATGCATGGATATGCAAAATTCCTGATCTTCCCAACAACAAAAAGACAGACAAAGAACACATCAAACTGTGTGTCCCTGAATTGGGACTATGGTGATGCCAGAGGTGGGGGAAGGGTACTGGTGGCATCGGGAAGTTATACAAAATCGATGTGTGCTGGATGGCAAGTGTACAAGAGAAGCATGTAAAATTTCATGCATGTTCACTTACGTCTGGGTGTTTCAATATGTTTGGTATCAGTTTCATCAGACAACTTTGTACCACAACATGTCACTTAAGCGTCTGTGCACAAATATAAAAAGGCTTAAATTATGGGTGGTGAGGATGGTGTCTGGTGGTAGTGTGGGGCCCTAAGCCATTTAATGCTAGCAGGCACCAGAACCCCTGCAGATGGCTTATCTAACTATTGTCTTCCTTTCCCAGTCCCTTCAAGCAAACTCTATCCCATTGCCCCCCCCCTATGTAGTATGCTACTTTTTACCCCTATTCTGACCAATTCTAATCTTGTTTAGTAACATTCTAAGACCTCTGAATGGCTTATCTCCCGATTCCCCCAAAGAGTCCCCCTCCTTTGTTTTTTTCTTTCCCCAAATGATAGAACAGATTGGCAGTGATTAGAGGCAGTTATCTTCAGTGGAGTCAAAGGACAGCTTGGGCTTTATTGGGTGGGTGGAAGGGCACCACCAGGAAGACCACAAAATGCTCAGGGTTCAAATTAGACCTCGCCTAATAAGCTATTATGGTTCATAGTTTTTTGGTGGTATTTCATTTTCTAATACATGGGGATGGCCTAGTATAATTGTGCTGACAAGTAAAGATTCTTGATTCTTCGCTCTTATTGGGTAGGTCAACCTTGTCACACCTGTATCATTTCTCAGTCTTTATCTACCACGTCTATTTGAGCTACTTTCAGACTCACTAATTCTGCAAAAGTTCCTTTCCTTCTATCTGCAAAAAGGTGTTTGTTTAAACCTGCCATAGTGGCATGTCTAAAATCTACACATTATTTTCAGGAAATGGAAATTTTCTGTCTGGGTTTAGGTCACCATTTGAGAAAGTGTTCAGTTAATCACAGGGGATATAGACAATCAACCATCCACATTGAGACCTTTACAACCATACATATATGATGTTGGAATGCAGAAGTGTGCTAGATTCCATTTAGGAAACCCAGGTAAGCATGAGGAGAACATGTAAACTCTACTCAGGAGGGTCAGTTCCAAATGGGTTTCCAAGCAATTGGTCCTGAATACACAGCGATCAGATTGACGAAGGAAAAATAGTCTAATTTTCTTTTGAGTTCCAGTTTTATAAAGCTCCAAATACTGATCCACTATCTTTTTCACATTTAAATTGCTTGAGTTCTTGACTTCTACAGGTTGCTACAATTATTTTTTCAGTAAGTAGTATTGTGTAACTAATTGCTTTAGCATGCTTATAGTGTGAACAAAATGTCTTTTAATACTCATCTCAGTTTTTTTTCAATTCTGATCAATGTGTACTGCAATACTTGTTCACGTGAACAGTGACAGATGCATGGAAGGTTGGAAAGAAAGCCTCAAAGTAGAAAGAATCAAGAAGACTGGGCCTCTGTGTTCACAGTGTTTTCTCTGCTCTTTTTTTTTTACTTTGTCACCGGACATATCAAAGCATTCTGAGCTCATTTTCTCAGCTTGCTAATAGGACACGTTGCCATTTATACAGATTTGAATAAGTGGATAAGTAGCACAAAGGCCCCAACAGAATAGGGAATGACTTGGAACACTTTCATCGGCTGCTGAAAAGGACATTGTTATTGTCCGACCTCACTGCTGATTTCCACAGGCGCAGGAGGAGATTACGGACGACGAAAGAATCCACTTAACACATTTTGTTTTGTATTTCTATCTTTTCTTCTCCTCCTATTTGACTGATGTTGGATGTATGAAAGGGAGGCAATATTGGCAAATGGGATTTGCGTCTGTGTTCTGCGCCCAGGTATCGGCACGCCTTGACATCAAAGGCTGCAGCAGTGCTTTGAAGTTTAGCGTGACGAGCAACACCTGTGTCGTTTTCGTTGTTAAAAACCGTTCGTCACACTTACACTCTACACCTGTGCCTGAGCCAAGCTTACAATCTGGGATTTGTGTTGGTCACAAAATCCATCCAGCCATTTTCTATAGCGCTTATCCTGTTCAAGGTCACGGGGGTTAGACCCTGTCCCAACGGACTTTGGGCAAAAGGCGGATTACACCCTAGAATGGTCACCAGTCAATCACAGAGCACATAGAGAGGAGTGGGAATTGAACACTCCCCCCACCACTGCCTGAACAGATGTCTGGTAAATGACACCCTACCTTCAGTAAATTGGTCACAAAATGTCTATACGCGGGGAAATTTAGCGACACAAGTATTTGGACAGATTTGGTTAGCTAATGTGGCTTTGGTGACCTATAAACAATGTAAATAGGATCAGATCTCTAAACACATCTGTGTTGCCAAGCTCCTATAATTAGGGTTATTCAGCCTTGTGCATAACACATTTCAAAAAATTTAGGATTTGCATCTTATCACAGCATTTAACTTATAGTATTTGTCAAGATACACTGCCCAATGTGGCTGCAAGGCAATTCTTCTTCCTCTGTGCATCATCTTATCTTTGTGAGTCTGGGTTCTCTGCTGTTGCTGTGCTAAAGACTGAGCACAGGTCCCAGCCAGTTGTTGTATTATGCTTAAAACGCCGCTTTCAAAATTTGTGCACTTCAAAACATGCTGTTTGGAGCCATAACCCTGACTTGGCGTAACAGAAAATAATCTCAGAAGGACTGCGTTAAACAAAGCAGATGGTTTCTCGTATGCATTTATTAAAAAAGGTGACAAATTGCATATTTTCCTACATGCACTAGAATATTGCTCACAAATTGCTATTCTCTGATTTGTTGTCTTTCTATAAATCCAGACAATACTGTTCAAAGTGACACCATTGTCTCATAAATGTTATTGATTCTTGATACAATGTTGTAATAAAATTAATGGTGCTGTAACATCATTTTACTTTGATTAAATTCTATAGATTTATGTTAAATGTTCTTGTTGCCAAATTTTTAGTCAGCAATTCTCCTTAACCCCAACAACTCGGGGATCTCACACAAATTAAGCTTTGCTTCCTCCAAAGTTGCTCCTGTAAATAAATCATTTTTAAATATGTTCAAAGAGACATTTAATCTTTTACAAGGTTATGGTTTTTTATGTGTAGGAATGCTGGATCTTATTAAATTGAAATTATTTCTTCACAAAGAAACCTAAGTACCCTTTCTTGCTAATGGCAATTACCTGACTAAACTTTATCCCAAAGGTGTCTGAACCCATTTTGCAGCTTGATTGAAAGTATTTATCAGAGTCAGACCTATCCTCCCTTCTGTGCTATACTTCTGAGGATGTGTGGAGAGCCTTAAAGCTTAGAGTGAATTTTTAATGCACTTAACACATTTGAAATAATAGTGATGAATACTAATGGCAATAATGCTGCTGTTTATGGTTTACATTTTAACATTGGATCATTCATGATTTGATAGTCCTTTTTTAAATTGTTTGTTTTACAATTTATAAGATATATTTGGATAGCAAGAGAACAATAATAATGAGCCACTCTACTTAGCCATTTTATTGACAAAAAAGAATCATTGAAATTATAGTTGGCATAACTTAATGAGGAGGCACGGTGAGGTGAGCAAGTGGTTTGCATTGTCCGCTTCACAGTCGAGAGATTGAGGTTTCAAACCCCAGTGGGTTCCCCCTTTTCTTTGTGGCACTTGTATGTTCTCCCCAGGTTTTCCCCGGGTACTTTGGTTTCCTCCAACATCCCAGAAACATGCAGGCTAACCTGGTTGAACACTCTAAATTGCCCTCCTTGTGCCCTGCGATTGGCTTTGTTGTCCCCTATCTGATGCCCATAGTTAGGTGGGATAGGCACCCTCCGTAAACCAATTGAAGATAAGTGGTTCAGAAAATTGAATGAATAAATGTGGTCATGCCTATGGAACATGACCACTCTTTGACCCTCACAGGAAAGACGATAGGTAAATGGAGTTACATTCACTAATTGGTTCTGGGTGAGGAAACATGCATAGTGTCAAGCACGAAGCACAACCAAAATGAATGCAGTAAGAGTTTACCACCTCTTTGAGTGATCCATCATGAATTTTTCATTCATGAGCGTACAGAATAATGATCAAAATCAGTTTTATCTCTACTACCACAAAAACATTCTAAATGTCTTCCATGTTTCTTAATATCTCTAAAAAGTATCCGTGTATCAATGGGTATCATGTTCTCAGGCATCCACGTTTTTGACTGCGAATCTTGTTTGCGTGTGCAAGCGTGTGTTTACTTATGTGTGTCTGTGTGTGACAATGATGTTCCCAGGCAAAGTCAATAAAGTCTGAAGATAATCACCAGCCCATCAAGAGGATGTATGCCCGAGGAAAGAAAAGAACCCCTGCCAGTAAATACAACCACATGATGGCATCTACACAGTGGCAAGTTAAGAATGATGGAATTGAGCTGTTCAACAGAGGGTCGGCAGTTCAAACCAGTTTAGAAGGTTCAAACAAAAGGGCATGCGAGATGGTGGTTACTCTTTATATAACTCGCCATGTCAATAGTATTCATCTGCCCTCAAGTAAGTATGAGGTCTTACCCCGTAAGTGTGATAACAGAGCACTTTAACACAATGATAAACAATACAGTATCAATATGATAGTGCACTCTGCTAAATTAGGCTTGATGCAAATCTTTGTAAATCTGCGCTATGTGAGCGTTCTGTGAATAGGGTCGTCCCACTATACCCTTTAAGTACCCAACTCACTACTGTAGTATGAGGCCAATAACATCATTTACGTGTAAACATCTGATTAGATTATTTAAATATGCCCCTCATTTCATTAGGATGACGACTTCTCTGTTTACCAGCTGTCCCATTCTTTTTCAGAACTATACTCATCCTCCCTGGAAAAAGAGTACATGTTACCCAAGATGCTTCACGATATGGCCTGAGTATGACCCCATCCACCACGATGTCAACAACTGACGACGGGCGGGGTCTTGGTTTTCTCCAATCAAAACTCTCTTCTCCGTCCAAATGGCTGTGAGTGGTTGATGGTCTGACTCCAATGATCGGATTGGACAGGGTGCCAGACGCATGCGCTCTGCTGATTGGGAGAACATACAAAAACTATATATATACATTGTGAAAATGAAGTATGCCCTAGTTTTTGGAATGCATGTTTTTTGTTGTTTTGTTTTCCTCACTTATTTTTATCCTCTGCTTTTGTTTTATAACAAGTCCAATCAACTAGTAGTTCCAGCTCAGTGCTGGCTCGAAAGTGAGGTTGAGACTATAATGAGCTGACACCTGGTGAAAAAATGACCCCGTCCTTCGAATCCACATACTAGCTGTGAAGCCCAGAAGAATGTTAACACATTAGACAAAGCCCCCCATGGATGCACCTTTGTTTGGCTGCCACTTGACATTAGGCTGCTCTTTCTTGGCCTTGTTAGAGCTCTTTAGTAAGGTCAAGGGATAAAATAGGGCACCTAAAGAAAGCTATGCACTGCCAGGTTATGTGTGAACATCAATTTGAGCACTGAGATCTGTCTGTCTGTTCGTGTGCCCATCTGTCTGTTCATCCGAAAGTCCTGTAGAAACCCCCTAGTCGAAGCTACACTCATTTAGCATGGTGCTTACAATGTATTCCAACCATGTTAGAATGTTTACCCACCATAAATCAAGGACAGCAGGGAGGACGAGGTATGATTGCTTTCCCACCCAGGAAGTAATCACAGCGGAGCTGCCACAGCTCTGATTAAGACTGATAAATATCGACGAGCAGTTAATGAGATGTCAGGCAGGAACAAGGCCCTTACCTTCATGCCTACCAAAGGCACCAATGGAGAGGAAAACTGACCTTGAGATTGTAGTGTCCCCACTGTCCTTCCAAAGTGTCAGTAGTCAAAGCAATTTGTTTTCATTAAAATGGATTAATAAAAAAAGAAAGGATAAATGAACAGACTGTAGTATAAGTGTTTGGGATTTTTTTTGTAACATTTATTTAGGGATCATACTCTTTTTAAGTCAATTTTGGGATTGTATTCTTTGTTCACCTCATATATATGCATATATAATTTATTTGCATGGGTTTTTGTCAAGTGCTCCGGTTTCCAAAATATTTATGCTGATTGATCACTTCAAAATTTCCCAAGGTATGCATGTGTGTGTGTGCATGGTCGTTTGTCTCCTTGTACCCTGAGATTGGCTGGCAACCAAAGCAAGGTGTACTCTGCCTACTGCCCATTATTGGCTGAGAGAGGCTCCAGCTCCCCCTCGACCTCTGTGAATGAATGAAAAAATGTGTTTGTAATTCAGCTTTTCTTTGATAATTGTAAGAAAAATAAAAAATTCTGATGGTAATGTAAATGGCTCCCTTCCCCCGATTTTGAGGAAACAGTCTTAACATATAAAATGCAAACACATTTATTGAAGATAGTTTACATAACAATTGCATAATGATGTGTCCAATCTTTTTAAATTACATCAAAATATTTGTTTAGTACATCAATTATGTGCTATTTGTCAATTAGTTTTCATGTTAGGCCAAATTATTTATTAGTCATGCACATCCTTTCTTTTACACCTCATTTACATTGAACAGGACTCTACTCTTGAAGGTTGTCTCATCTACCAACAGCAGCGCTTGAAAGTGTTTGTTGATCTGTCCCATTCTACCAGGAGGTGATAGACGTCCAATCCATACACTGATATCGTAACACATACTCACCACCTGTCGAGCTTTGACCATAAACATCAGGTCAGTCAACTGCTTGGTATGTGCTTTATTACATTTTGACGTTTTTCCCCCTGCCTTGGCAGCCACTATCAACTATCTTACAGAAGAACATGCAGCTGCACACTAAGTGTCGACTACAGGAGGCTTATGTAATCCAACAAAAGCCGGGTACCCTTATGGAAGGTGGAAGGTATGGGAATAATTATTAGATAGAGGCACACGTAAGGGATACCTGCATGGTGTATTATTATGAGGACTATTTTAGTAAACAGAACTACATACTTATTTTCAAAATTGAAAGATATTGTGAGTAACTAATATATTCAGTAAACTAACAAAGAGTGCATTAAACAAATAGTTTAAGTGCTTCGGTCAAAAAAATTGAGTGATGAATGACAAAGAGTCTTAATTTTTTGGGGGAAGAGATTGATCTTTTGTTTTGTTTTTTTCCTCCCCTATAAAAAAAACTCCACAGACTTAAATTAAGTTATTGAAAAATAAATTCAAAAGCTTTCAACCCCAAAGAGGGAGCATTCAAAATTAAAAAGAGTAATTAGAGAGCAGCCAAGTAAGCGTTATGTAAGCCTTGTTTACAATAACAATAAGTCCAGGATAGCTGAAAACATTTTGCTTTCTTGGCATTTAATATCACTTTAATGAATGCATTGAATATATTTGTTTCTAACATTACATTGCAATGTGTGCGTGTGATTTTCGTGAATTGTTATTCATTGCATTTCTCTTTTTTCTTTTTTTTTGTGTTGGAGTGGGTTAATAATGGATAAAATCAAAGAAACACACTGAGTAAATCTTTGTGGGGACTTCATACCAATTAGCAAATTGTGTAGTTCGAGCAGTAATTGGGTTTTCCGGTCGACTGGCATCTGTGCACAGCTCAGCTGCGAGAGGTCCGGCCACTAAACACCTTGCTATTTGTCTGGCAATTATGTCGGGTCTCTGTGTCACGGTACAGACGTGACCAATTAGCTGTGCCCAGCTTGAATGAAAGCGAAGGATTACAGCAGAAGCGCAAAGAAGGGAAGACAAAGTAGGGTGTTGTGGGAAGGCTTGGAGGTGTATGATAGGCAGTTGAGAAATGGTTAGAAGTGTGTAGTGGTTTGCATTTATTTATTCTGTCTGCCTGGGCTTTGCATCGATCATCATCCTGACCGACATGTGGTTTAGGTATTTTTAATGCATGCTGATATTTATTTTAATACTGTACAGCTGACTCAGTGAGTTTTGGAAATTAACATTAATCTTTATTGACATGCTAATCAATTAACCCAGCATTACAGTATATGACATATTTTGCTAAAAACAGGTCTGCAAAAAATCAATAATTTTCATCTTACTGTGTATTGAGTCTTGTGACAGTATATCAATAGATGAAGGAATGTTTACAGTGCACCAGTTTGTCTTGCAATACATTTACTCCAGAGTGGTATATTAGAAACCACGGATGGAGTACCAAATAGCTCAATGTGGATGATATGGCCTGTCTGTCAGGATGCAATATGGTAGTTAGCAAAATAATTCTCTCTGAAATATTGTCTTCACTTAGAACTGTTAGAGTTTCATCCCTTCTTAAGTAGAGTAGAATTCAACATGTTTAGATTTAAATAAAATGAAATCCCCAAATATGAGATTTTTCCATCTACCAACGGACACACACGCACACACACACACACAATAAAAAGTCATCTATAATGCAAATTTACATTGTACTGTACATCAAGGAGTGGAGTATGTTCCAAATAGCAGCAGATATCCAGACAGAGACCACAATTGCAAGGCTCTTGATTTTCTGTAATTGGACTGGGGGAGGAGAAAGACAGGAGCCTAGGGACAAGGCAATGTTTGGATGAGGTAGAATCTATGATCTGAGAATCTTCCCTTATTAGCTGAGAAACAAAACCGTTGGCTCAATGCCCTCAGAGACTAACTCATATTAATTGGTGGGTAGGATACAGAATAAAAAACTGTGCTGCACATTATTGGCACACAGTAGATTTAAACTCTTTTTTTTTTCAATTTCATCGCAAAATATCAAGAAGGCATGCCATTTTTGTGCCGTCTTCTGAGAGTAACTTTTGATTTTTACTGGCACATTCATCCGTTCAGTCACCCAGCCAGGAATCTATCCATGTGCTGTTATATCTGTTCTGCCACTGATCAATACCCCCTCACAAGGAGCCTATAGTGTTGCATATGCAGTCTTTTATTTCAAATCAAATATTTAAAACAAACAAAAAAACGCAAACAATATGAATATTATCTTATTTTTAAACAAACAGTAGGCAAAAATGTGGGTCATGTTTCTTAAGATACTATATTGCATATGTACTTATTTTTCTTTTGTCTGCAACATCAAACTAATTTTAATACTTTTCAGAGAGAAACTTAATCTCCTGCATTGTTTCATCGATGCTGCATTAATTCCATTATATATCCCATCTTCCCATGCTTTTTAGCAAATATTTATATTTCCATTTAAAAAAGATTTGTGAAATGATGGCAATGAAGAACAAAGGGTTAACAAGATATACAGTGTTTTTCAAACAAAAAATGAAGCCAGGAGAAAAATGGAAAGCAGAAATGTCTGGGACACTAACAGTATGTATTAAATTCAATATACAGTGAAGAAACAAGAAACAATGGTATGTTGCAGTAGTCAGACTATGAACCAATGGTATGCTGATAATGTTGGATAACTTCACGGTACACATTATGTTGAAAACATACAGACTGAATAAGT
The DNA here is from genome assembly GCF_051989625.1 of Stigmatopora argus. NCBI lineage: Eukaryota > Metazoa > Chordata > Actinopteri > Syngnathiformes > Syngnathidae > Stigmatopora > Stigmatopora argus. Next base: position 7,005,432 of record NC_135394.1, read on the forward strand.
TTAGTTCAGCAGCCAGGATGGTAAACAATAATTCAAAAGTTATTTTCTTTCTCATGAGGACTGATTATGGAAATTAATAACTGTTAATTGTCTGTAAAGCAGGAAATTTAAAAAGATGAAGAGGAAATAATATGAATTATACAACAATTATATATATATATATATATATATATATATATATATATATATATATATATATATATATATATATATATATATATATTGCCTCTTCATCTTTTTAAATGAAGTTGTACCTAGTAGACCGCCAATACATTTTTAACTGTTCAAATGGAGTAAACGTGTATCGCCATGAATAGCACGAGTTAATCTTTAACCTATTGTTCCTCATTTTACAAATGGAGGTCCATGACTTTCCTGGTGTGTTACTTTAGTCCATAATTAGACCTCAGCCTTCTTAAACAACTGCTCTTTACAATAAACGTTCATCTGAAACATGGATAGAAATGTGGTTTTGCTTATATCATGGAAATAACATTACTAAAGTGCTCAAGTAGAAGTGTGTGGGTTGATGGTTGTCTGTTGGATGATATTGGCTTTCAAAATACAGTCTAGGCGGATTTTGTGAACTGTATGTTTGACCACTAACGTCACGATATCAAATCAATAGACACTACATACTAGAACACACAGTCAGGAAGTTGCCAAATATGACACCCCAAACAGCCTGTAAGAAAGTGATGCAATTATTTAGTAAGATTGAACCTGTAGGTTCGGTCATGTGCATCCCAGGGATTTTGATTTGCAGAAGAGCGAGCTGAGACAGGATGATTGCAGTCCAGACAGGAAATGAAGAGAGATAATGATAGGTCAGCCTGCCATATGTCTGTGTTTACTATGTCCCAGCAAAGCCAGACCGGTTAGAAGCATTAATGGACCTGACAGACAAGACCAATTGGTTTCTCTTCTGACAGGGCTAAATTCTTTGATGAAGATCATCATGTGAGTAAGTTTACTGCTTCTTGCTTGGAACTCTATTCCAGGGTAGTAGATAAAATGTACATTAGTTCAACCTACCTGCTAAAAGGGTTAAATCAAAAAAATTGCTTAATATTATTTGGAAAAAATAATTTAATTCAAAAGTAAACCAACAGTTTTTCAACCACTCCTTGCATTTGAACAGTCCGTTTATTTTAATGGCATAGATTCAAAAGGCCAGACCTTGTACTCCCCAAAAGTTTTCAAATCTGAAAATATAATATGTATTTGTTAGATAATCCGACACATAAAGAGAAAAGAAATAGATCTGTCTTTAAACAGTTTTGCCTGTACTGTGTGCAGTGTTCTTCAACAACAATCACACCAACACCACACATTACTTATTTTTTTTCCAGATGATTTTCCACCACCAAAGTAGAAGCAGAAATCCATGTGATATAGCAAATGAAGATGAATGATATGCTCACCCAAAGGTTCCCAATAGTTTCAGAAAGGACAGAAGGTGTAAATGTGTTATCCAAGCCCTTTTTGGAAAACACTTCTGATCTAGAGAGACCACTCACAGAAATTATGACATCAGGTAGCAAATCTTTTGGTTTTACTCAAATCGGTCGTAGTTTGGTAGTAGTCAGTACTCCCATGCACATTGAAATTTTGCTTTCTAAATATTGAACAGGATTAATATTATATTGCCACCCATGATCTGTTTTGGACCCTCTTATTGGGAGAATTTCACTCTGGACAAAACTACGACAAGCAGGTATAAAATAGTTTGGCATTAGTCAACAAAATACAATATTCAATGTACTGTATATGTCATTTATTTTGTTTAATCATCAATTCATCAGTTGAATCCTTTTAATGTTTCCATCTGATTGTTTCAAGTTCACTTTCCCAAATGTTTTAATCATACATCTGAGAAGTGGCGGTAGGGAAGTGTGGAAGAGGGGAAGGGGCACAAATAAATACATAGGGAAGGATGTCGACAAATTAAAACAATAATTTTGATTATTTCTGAATCCAAGTACTAGTAAGTAGAAACTTGACCACAATTGGCTTCTCTGCATACCTTATATGCATATATAGGTTTCTCCAAAGTTGACTTTGTGATTCCATAAAAAAGGATATTTTTTTAAAGTTGTCCACAGAATGTAGCATAATTGTTCCAGATATACTTGCTCTTTGTCACGGTTCAGTTCATGCTTTAATTCTCCACAGTGGCAAATAGCGGAAGCTGTATTGTACAGTTTAGTTGTGTGCAATGTGACACACCTGCACATCCACACACGCTTAATTACACACACACACACACGCCTGCACACACATGTACACCCCCACACACGCGCAGGCACACTAAAAAGGCCTAGTGGTCTGTTCTGTTGCCACAGTCCTTGTGTCCCCATCGCTCAGCAAGTGTCCACTTGGGATGTTTCAGTTTGACCAGCCATTTTGAAAACCAAAAATCTGTCTAAATTGTAACAGGTCAAAAGAAAGGAACATGTTTGACTCACAAAAATAACAATAAAAATGAAGCAGTTGATGATCCTGATCTAATAAAAAGCTTCCTTCAGGTAAGAAAGAGTCTAAATGTTCATGATTTTCCAGATTTTGTACTTTAGTCCATCATAAGACCTCACCCTTCTTCAGCAAGTGCCTTTTAGATAACGCACCTTCAATATGAAGATGGAGAACAACATGTGCACAGTGAAAGAACTTTAGGGAAAAAATTGTCCTCTATTTTCTTTTAGTTTTTGTTGTCTTCCAGTATGCTCATTATTTGCTCTTTGTTATGTCCAACAAAGCCTGGGTTGTGGGCATGAAGGAAGTGGACTCTCTCCATCAGGATTACTGTAACATTTCATTTACCAAAGCTGAGGTTCCTTGAACACACGATCATGCAAAGTCAGCCTTCAGCAGAGCTGGTAAGGCTCAAATGGGATGGGTATACTGATGGGTATACGCTTTCAGGCACACACAAATGGTTGAATTTATACGCATACATGATGAATAACATAAAACGGATAGTCATAGTGGTGAAAAACAGAAAGTAAACAAGTTTGAGGCACTGCAAATCAGTTTGTTGTGTCTAATTGAAGGAAGCTGGCTTAGGCAGCTTGGATATTTCCAATGGCGTGTCAGGGTACAATTTCTTCCCCTTTTCTTCAAATGTGTTGTCTTGCAACTGCACCACTATGGATGTCTCTTTCTTCACACCTGGACAGGAAGTGTTTGGTTCATCTGTAGTCTCATGTCCTGAATGCTACCTAGAATTTTCTTCTGGTGGCCAGCCAATGTAACCCCTATCCGCAGCAAGTCCCTGAATGGTGAAAAGAACAAAAGAGGCAGAAGTGAAAGTGAGTGCAGGTGCTCCGGTCATAAAGAAATAAAAAAATAAACCAGACAAACATCACATATCAGACGTTACTTATTTCAGGCTCAAGTAAACAGAGGAATGAACAATGTGAACAATGATTATCCACTGGTCATTGAGATACTGTGAACATGCCCTATGATTGGTAAAATTGATAACTTTGAAAGTTAGAAATACCAATTACAAACCTCAAATGTGAAAACGAGTGTTATAAAAATAGGTTAAAAATTGTATTACAATGGTAAACAGTAGTAGTTATAACAGTGTATGAGGAATTTCATGTTTAAAAAAGAAAATAACTTTGGAAAGGTGCATATTCATTTTGATTGACTAGTTGTTTTGTTTTTGTATATGTGCTTTTGAACATTTTCTGTACAAAAACTTGAGCCATCGGAGGTGAAACATCATGGTCTGAGTGTTCATTTCCATCTCCCTCATCCAGGCTGTAAAATCATCAACCATAAAATGCCTCCCCCAGTTAAAGTCAACAAAACAGGCAATACGGAAACATGTTTCTGTAGCTCGGCAGGTGGGAGATTGGGCACAAGTTAAACTGCAAGAGGGTGAGAGGTAATGATTAAATAGCATTTGTGGCTACTGATGGCAGTTGACATACCTGAAAGCTTCTGTTTCTAAGGATTACAGTTACTGAAGAATACAAAAGAGTGCCCTCTTTGTTAAAAGTCATAAAGGGTAATATAATACCTCATTTGTTGAACTATTCTGTAGAACAACAGGGCCAAAAGATAAGGAAAAAAAGAAAACCAACAATCATATTGCATTTTTTTCGGTGGTCGACTCTGTTTCTATAAAGGAAACAATTATATTTATCCAAATCTATATCAAGCGAACTCCACGTTAAACCGTGATAGATTTTGTATGGTTTTCTGAACAATTACTTGGTTTAAATTAACAGATAGATGTTTCCATGCAGGTAAATTCTCTCATTTAAAATACCTAGGAGAGTGCATCATCTTCATTACTTAATAGGGTCTAATCTAATCCAAACCGTCTGTAGCAACGATTACTTTATTGTTGGGGTTCTGTCTTAGTCTACGTCTTCTCCGTTCAATCAAACACAAATAGTGGATAATCTAATATTACACTTAGATACCTAACACTGAGCACTCTACTCTGTGAGACAAATCCAGAACCCAAACATGCAAATGTAATGTTTCTCTGAGCACAGAACCGCTCATCATCTTCAAATCTCAGTGTGGGCATATCACTACAATTCTGCCTAAATAAATTAGGGTTTGTGTTTTTTCATATATTTTCATGCCCATCAGCCCAGTGACAGACAATTAAATTATAATAAATGGGCACCATTAGAGGAATTACTGGCCATTTGGGGCAACAGAAAGGCACATTACACCACACCTGTCAGCCTGACCAAATTGAAATAAATTACCCCCACCTTTTAAGCCTATTACGCAGCTAATGATGAGGATTTATATATCATTACAATCCTAATTCTTTTACTTGATCATCACTGGCCTGTTTTTTTCTTGGGTTCCATTACATAGTCTTTTGTTGGTAAATAGTCAAGGTCAGCAATACGATGCTTTGGGAAAAGACTTAAATACAATATGAATCTAAATTCAACAAATTTGTATGTCTTAAAAACAACGTTTTTAAATGGAGGATAGTGAAATAATTCCTATTATGTTGTTGTATCTATTTTCTTTTTAATTGTCACCATTTGTTCGTGTTATTCATGCGCTTTCACTATTGCGGCTTCTTTACTGTCATCACCACCCCATAATGATTAATATAAACTTTTTTAATTCTGGCAAATCAAGTCGTGCTCGACACATTTGTCTCTCAACCACAAATAAGTTGCTTTGGGCCTGATTAGCTAGGGTGACTCCACTCACTCTGCTGTCATCTGGGCAACCAGGTCAAAGGATGCAAATCCGGCATTGATGAAATTGTCATGGTAGCGGCTCATCTTGATGGCATCCAGCCAGTCTCCCACAGTGGTAAAAGTTGTATAGTCTGGCACGCAGCGGTCAAGCAAGGGTTGGGATACCCTGCATTGTGGAAGGCAGGTAAGGAGGAGAGAGAAAGAGAGAGAGGGTTAAGGTGGTTACACCATTGGCTCTATCAGCCAACCAAGCAACCCTATAATGTCTCCCCACTGAGCGCCACCTCACCACCTCTCCTGCTCTCTCCTCTCCGCCACATGTATGAAGGTATGCATGTGTGTGGGGGATGGTGGTATCACTATATTAAGTGGAGAGACTAGCTGGAGGTTTGGCTGGTGGTCGCTGGCGCTGTAACTGGTAAGTGGAGGTGTATGTTCACAAATTATATCTTGTATGTTTATAAAGACAGTTGCAAGTATTTTTGGAATGGACTTTGTGCCCTGCGAGTGCCTGGCAACTAATTTAGGGAGTACCCCACCTACTGCCTGTTTTTGGCTGGGATAGACTCCAGCACCCACGTGACCCTCGTGAGGATAAGCGGCGGTTCAGAAATTTTATGAATGAATAAAATACAAAAAGGTTCAGTGAGTCAACCTGGAAGTTGGCTTTTGCCTTCTACAATGGGCAGTCTACTACTGTAACTATGAAGTCACAATATTGGTAGGACAATTCTTGCCTTGTGTATAAAAAACAATAAAACGGGAAGGGTTGTAAAAATTGGCAAGGTAAGAAGGGCTTTTAATTCTGTATAGAAAAATGCTGTGAAGCAGGAATAAATCTTTTGTGCAAAGGCAACATGAGAATACGGAAAATCCTTTAACAACAGCATCAGAATCTATCAAAAACAACGCTGAATGAAAATTGAGAAGAAGATTTGCAGCAACAACTTTTGACAACCCAAAACTTTATTTTGGTTTTTGGAGTGTGCTGGTGAATATAGCGAGAATGATTATTTATGAGATATTGAGTACTGCAGGTAACTGCAAAAATCGGTAAATGTGTGGAAGTAGACTTCTTCCAAGTCAGAAGAAATGCTGTTAGTATAGGTAACGCTCATGGCATTTTGGGGGTCTTGGGCTTGTGTGGGTCTCAACTATGTTAAATCTTGGGCCTTCCTGCGGGAAGTTTGCATGTTCCACCTGTGCCTGAGTGAGATTTCTCTAGGTTCTCCAGTTTGCATCACAAAAAGCATGCAGATTGGGTTGAATGAAATTCCAAACTGTCCCGAGTCATGAATGTGTGAGTGCTACTTTGTCTTCTTGTCCCCTGCGACTGGCTGGCAATCAAATCAGTGTGTACCTTGCTTAGTGCCCATAGTAAGCTGGGATAGGCTCCAATCTTTGCCAAATTAACCATTGCCATAAAACGTGAGCCCAATCTATAGCAATTGTATTGTCATATGTAATCATCTCCTTGGTCTCAGAGAATGTGTTTTTTTAGTACAACACTAATCTTTACTGAAAAAGTACTGTGGGACTTTTTAGGCAACAAGTAAGCGGTAACTGATTATTTTCTATACAAGTGTTTTATAAATGTAGTATAGTTGCATAATGCTTTACTAACACTCCACCAGGTGACAAAGATCTCCTTTTTAAAGACCAACTCTAGGGCCATTTTGCTGATCTGTGCCCGAGATAGAGCCCACCTTGGAAGTTTAATAAAACTGTAACAGCTCAGAGGAAAGTGGAGCAGATGAAAACGAGGGAGGAGATGAGTTAGAGGCAGCAGTGTTGAGGGAAAGCGTTTGGAAGGAGAAAGACCTGAGCAGCCAGAGAGAATGAATGCTACTGTCTCCCCTCCTTTCTGCTCTGTTGATCCCTGTCATCCTTTTTGATGGCATTAGATTCATTAACAATTAAAAAAGGAATGAAGAACGGTTGAAAAAAGAGAACAGGCAAAGAACTTGGGCTAATAACTGTGATACAGAGGCTCCATTGACTGGTGTAGATTGAGTGATTTTTAATATGAGCTATGCTTCAGCGCTCAAGGCCCCAGGCTGTCATTAAAGTCAGACCAGGGCTCTTTTTAATGGGATATTGTTGGTGTGCCTTCTTTAAGGTTAAGCTTCAAAAAGATACAGAATCCTGCTGCCCGCATGTAAGCAACCAGTAGGATCACTGTAGCTAATGTCGCAGTCTCTCCAATGGTAATGACACTAGCCACAACTAAAATGTCTTTTGAATTTTGGTCATTATTTTTTTAAACTGACAATGAGTGGGTGCAAGGCAATTCTGTTTATAAATCAAAAGAAAAAAGCAACTATTAAAGAAAAAGTCATTATTCACTAAATGCCGTGGATGCCACAAGACTAGTATTAGAAAATCTTATTGCTCATCACACTGACCATGCATGGTGTCGTGTATAATGATGTCAAACATGTTAAACTTATATTTTTAATATAACTTTATGCCAAAATGATAGCCCCCAGCTAGCCTTCAATGCCAAACAGGACGACCATCTCTCCCTATCGCAGATTTGTCGCCAGGACACCATCTCTCTGCTGGCCCTTTTTAAATCTTGTTAGTGGCTAATTAAAAGACGCTGCCTACTTTTTTTTTGCATCGCCTTAATCGAGCTAATTAGCCACAAGCTTAATCTTCTAAGAACGGCACTACAGTGGCCAACCGAGACCTTAGTTTCCCCCATGAGCACAACCCTGGATTGTCTGCAGACCTCCCACAGGACAAAAGGGCCCTGATGCAGGGACACATAGGTAGGTCATTCTCTCCTCGATCCCAATCACTCAAACTTTTCCGCCTTATATCTTTCAAACCCTTTCCAAGAAACATCTTTTGAATAATGTCTGAACGGTAGTACAACCCTAATGAGGAAAAAGCGGTTCAGAAAATGAATAAATGAATGAGTTGCATGTCAGAATGATGATGGAGGAAAAAGCTAAGACTGTGAGGCAGGGGTGTCTGAATTATTTGACAAAGGGCCACAGTGGGTGAAGGTTTTTCTTCCAACTGATCCATGACCGACAGTTTACCATACAATGGGGGTTCTTCTGAAACCAGCAGCACCCGAAGGCTATTAACTAATTACACACTTAAGACACCAAATCGGTGAAAATGTATCCTCTTCATCAGTTGGAATGAAAGCATGCACCCAAAGCGGCCCTTAACGACCGATTTGGACATCAATGCGCTAGGAAACTATCAAAGCAAACATTCATTTTGGCTCTCTTCACTAATCCTGCTACTCACCCAGTAGACTGTGTGCTGTTGGTGACAACTTTGAGACTGGCAGCATTACGAATTAGTTTATCCAGGGTAGCAACAATTTGGGTGAATTTGGGCCGCAAGTTGCGCTCTTTCACCCAACAGTCTAACATGAGCTGGTGCAGTGCTGTGGGGCAGTCCATTGGTGGGGGCAGTCGATAGTCCTGCTCCACTGCATTTATTACCTGTACAATGATTAAAAAGAAGCAACAATGATGTCACTTTCATACTTTTTAGATGTATGAAAAGAAAACCAATAAATGAAATTAATTTGTAGTAGATGCAGAATGGTCGTTGTCGGTAAGGTTGCAGAGAAAAAGGAAGACACGCCAAAATGGAGAAACAGAAAGCAAACTAAACATTCAAACGAAAAAACAATTGATATTGTTAAGTACTGTTCATCGGCGCATGTAACTTCAAAGACTTACATCTTGATTGCTCATGTCCCAATACGGCCGCTCTCCATATGACATTACTTCCCACATGACAATGCCGTAGCTCCACACGTCACTTGCTGAGGTGAACTTCCTGTAGGCAATTGCCTCTGGTGCTGTCCATCGAATAGGGATTTTCCCTCCCTGTGGATATGCGAATGAGTAGGTGAGCATGAAATACTGGAGGGATGGAGCACAAACACAGAGTCACACACATACAAGGGGAAAAAAGAAGGTGAGATAAATGCATTCTCAGGAAACATTTATTCACAAGAGTGGGTGCAGGACGTACAAGACACAAGGTTAGTAGCATGATAACAAAACAATGATGTAGAAACATATGACGTTTTGATTTAAACAATTCATATAAAATGTATCCATGTTTGAAAATGTTTAGTTGAAAGTATCAGAAGTTTGATTGATATTTTATTTTTTTGGGGTCACATACAAACAGAATAAAATATGTTACCCAATAGTGTAGAATTTATTGCAAAGGACATTGGCATATGTAAAAGTGTTATGTTAAAATGCAAAGTAATATAACACAAATACATAGCCTCTTTTGATTCCAAATTGAGATAGAAGACCCTTCCCTACATCACTGAAGAAAGACATGTTGGAGTTGTGAAATGGGTAATAGACAGACCTACTACTGTCTCATTGGCTCCTTTTGAGAATTCATCTTAGATGAACCATTTAACCATATAAGGATACATGCTTTATTTATTATGTAAAAATGTTAGATGCAACTCACACACAAAAAAATGCACGCAGGCACACACACATACATTGTTAGCAGCTTACCAATGAGCTTGTGTAGGTAGGGTCTGTAGGGTCATCCTCAAGGAAGCGAGATAGCCCAAAATCAGAAACCTTGCATACCAGGTTGCTGTTGACCAGGATGTTGCGGGCAGCCAAGTCTCTGTGTACGTAATTCATATCTGACAAGTACTTCATGCCTGCTGCAATACCACGCAGCATCCCAACGAGCTGAATAACTGTGAATTGTCCATCATTGAGCTGCAAAAAGAAGAAAATATTTAAAAAATGAATTACTGTACAGTATAAAAAAAATCAATCTACACTTATTATCACTTAGGGGTCTCAAAACAATTCCGCAAAAGACAGGCTTTCATTCCAACCAAACGAGAGGACACCCTTTTTCATAAATCTTGTGTCTTACAAGTGTCTGTTGTGACATGTGTCAGTTTGATGCAGTAGGTGCTGTGTGTTTCAACAGACACCTCACTGTCTGTGCTGAATTTGTTGGAATGAAAATCTGCACCCGCTACAGTCCTCTGTGGAGTCTGTTTGACATCCTACTTCTTTGGTTATTTCATACTATCCAATTTCTCTCGTTATTGTCACCATTTACAGAAAGCACATGGCACAATATTAAGGAATGTAGAAAGAATTACAAAAATAATAACAAAAACAGAAACTTAACTCCCCAAAAATAAGCTTAGTTTGGCGTCTTTGCACGACAGTCTATAAACATTGCCTTAGCTGAGTATTTCACAAATTTGATACAAAACCTGAGCACGTTAAGTTTGTTCTCACCCTTAGGAATGAATCCAGAGCTCCATTTTCCATGAATTCAGTAACAATCATCACTGGTCGACTCTTGGTGACCACCCCTTCCATGCGGATAATATTGGGATGGTCAAACTGGCCCATGATGGATGCTTCTGAGAGGAAGTCTCTCCTTTGTCGGTCAGTGTAGCCCACTTTGAGGGTCTTGATGGCAACAATGATCTCACGACGGCCGGGCAGCTTGAGACGACCACGGCAAACTTCACCAAACTCTCCTGTGAGAGCCCAGGTGGTGACAGCCAGATAGAAAACAGCAAAGAAGGAAAGGAACGATGGAAAGAGAGAAATACAAAGGGTGGGGAGAGATGTATGATGGAAAAGTGGAGGAAAGTGGGGGAGAAGAAGGGAGAAGGACAATCAACTGGTTAGAACAAAGGAGCCAGGGAAGGGCAACAAGTGCGGGACAGGGGCAACTCCATGAGAAAGCCAGGACTCTAGGCCATAGTCAAAGGACGGTGATAATGGAGAATACAACGATGATGTGCCAATAAACTATAAACATTTATGCAGATGTAAGCCGATGCAGAAACATAAATGATGGCATGTGATGGCGACAGGAGTGGATGGAGGAGTGATTAGGGGGGGTGGGGGGTCAATTTACAGGGATTGTTTAGCTAAGTTTTGGATGGGTCGGAGAAGTAGGCACAGAAGGAGGAGATAGGTGGAGATAGAAGTTTGTGGGTTCTGGGGGTGGTGGACGGTGTATATTTTGAATCTACACCAAGCGTGATGGCCATAGTAATGCGTATTAAAAGGCGTCAACAAGTGGCAAAGTGTGAGGTGTGGGGAATGGAGGCAGGAATGTATGGATGGAGGAAGGGAATAAAGGGGAGGAAGAGGACATGGAAGATGGGGTTGTCACTGCAAATGCTGGGAAGCAACAGGTTTCAAGTAGTAGCCTCAGGAGCAGACGGGCTGCCGAAGTAGTAGTAGTAGTAGAAGCAGAAGTAATGGTAGAAGCAGAAGTAGTAGTAGGGACTTCCTTCTCTGCCATCACAACGCCTTCTATATTTTGTCTCAGGTACAATGACAAGAATAATTACTGTCTTGATAGCATATTTTACCAATGATATAACTATAAAGGAAATAAAATATATAATATAATAATGTAATATATATAGAAAATACAGAATATAAAGACTACTTTGAAAATATTTACAAAAACAACAAAAATGTCAGGGAATATTTTTAAAGGAAAGAACTAACCAGAAGCAATATTTTGTGCAAGGATTGGTTGCAAAATCTAGCTTGGGTGAAAATATTAAAAAATGCTTCAGTGAATGCTGACCAATGTTAGCAGAGGGCTCACTGTAATTGTTTTCAAAAATGCAAAAATTGTGTCTTGCTGCAGGCTAATCTGGGTAAAAATATTAAGTCAATTTTACAATTTAAGTATCAAGTTTAGGTAATAAGCTTCCAGCCTAAATTTGCCCCAGGAGATGCCTTAAAGAATTTCTGACATGATTACCAAACCAGAAGAAGCTGACTGTAAACTTTAAAAAAAATAATATTTGTATCCTTGCATAACTTATTTCTGGTTATGTGGAATGGTTTCACAAAGATAAAAGTCAGAAAAGCTCAAATGTCTTCAGCCACTATCTGCCCTCCTCCACTTTTTTAAACCTCGTGATCACCTGTTCATCGGTTGCTTTTCTGAAGGCACTCCAAGTGCATCAAGCCCAAACAAACTGACTAAAAAATAGCTTTCATCCAAAAGTTACTACCATTTTAAATACCTAAATACAACCATACGTATATTCAGTCATTCATTTTCTGAACCGCGCATCCTACGAGGTCCACAAGGGGTGCTGGAGCCGATCCCAGCTAACTATGGGTAACAGGTAGGTGAATCGGTGGCCAGCCAATCACAGGGCACAATGAGATGGACAACCATTCACACTCACACCTAGGAGAAATGTAGAGTGTTCAACCAGCCTACCCTGCATTTGGGATGTGGGAGGAAACCGAAGTAGACTGAGAAAACCCACGCAAGCCCAGGGAGTACATGAAAACAACAAATCTGGGATCGAACCCTCGACCCCAGAGCTAACTAGCTAACCACTTGGCTGCCTATACTTATACTTGAAACCATACACAAAGCTAAATAGGTGCATTGCACTTTAGCTTTTAATCTATTTTTGTTGCTTTGCAATGGCGAACGTATTTGAACTCTGATTCAGAGTTCAGTGTTCATGTGACTGAATGTTTTCAGTTTTTGTGGGCTTTAAATTTTACTTTATTCCCACTCACAGTATCATAGTTTAAAGCTTTCATAAATTATTTCACAGTGATTAATAAACTGTTGGGTGTGAATATGAAGGTCCTTTGTGAAACCAGTCCTAAGAAGGGCTCAACATTTCACACATGAGTAAAACAATCATCTAACACAGGAGTGTCACATCTACCCCTAAAAAAGGGTGGTGATCAGGTGCCTCTGATAATCACGTCTAATTGAAAATAATCAGATTTGGCTGGAGAAATGTGTGAGACCAGAGAGGAATTTCTAAGAGGTGACAAGTCAGATAGGGAAGGGGGGAAGGGCATACCGATGAATTGAGTGAAAGTACCGCTTGGTGTGAAGTCCTCTAACGGTATGGCCTGGAGGTGACTAGCAGTCTTCCCCCTGTAGCTCAGGAGCTTTGGTGGGTTACCTGCGCCGATGACCTCCTCGATCTTCACACAGGAGACGTCAATCTCTTTGGCAAACTCCCTCACAGCTTCGTTAGGATCCTCATAGGTGAAGGGGTCAATGTAGACTTTCATTCCCGGAGTGACTATAGGGGATTCAGTGGCAAGAACAGGAGAGTGAATCTATGTTGCCATGGTCCAGTTCAATTACTATACAGTATGTCAACATTTAGAATCACTGGTCAATTTAGCTTAGTAGGATTCTCAGAACACCTGATCAATATTGGGATTACATCACATCCATAGGCAAAATGGGGTTATCTGGAATTGAAATAAGCATCGCAGTGTATCCATGCCTTTAGGTTAGGTGCCACAGAAAATGACAGCATCTGAATCATTAATTTTGGTGTTTCACAAAAGTCAAGCAAATATGACAGAACTGAACTAAGGTGTACTTTTTAGCAATAGCAATTTGGGATGCACTAAAATGAAAATATTTGACCAGAACCGAAAACAAATGTGAGAATGCTGAGGTAGAAAACTGAAAACATTTTGGGAAAACCTGATCTTTTTAGTAGGTAATACTAAAAGGTCAAACATGCCAACAAAGATACTTACTATACTGCTGAAGTTTCTCTGTGTATTCTGATTCTGAGCCATTTCTTTGTTTTCTGTTTAGAAAAAAAATATGGTCAAAAACATGGTAAAAAGGTGGCGACAGTGCAGCTACAGATCACTATTGGTGTCTAAAACAACATAACAAAGCTGTAATAGGGAAAGTATGGTGAGATACAGACAGATTGCTTCCATTCTGACTGGTGTCAAAACAGCAAGTAAAACTTCCATTTCTGTATATTCAACTAGAGAAGCTGAGACAAAAACTGGCTCAAATGGTTTTTCTGTCTAACATCAAATGGCTGAATTTAGTTTGCTCAAATTCTTGCTCTCATGCTGTGTTCTTAATTCGCTCCCTAATTTTATTGTGTTACCCCGCCCTTTTTCTCTCTGTGTTATCCACTATTTTCCCCCATCCGTAAATATGATATTGTAGCGAGGGAGCAGGTTTTTTTCTTAAATTACATGTTTATGGACTTCCTTTGTTGTATAACCAGTTACCAGGGATATAATACCCAGATGTGATTTGCATCTTATTTCAATTTCTAAGTTGGTTTCGGAATATGCTTAAGCCTAGCGTTTTGTATAATTATTTTTTTCCTCTTTTCTTTTATGGCAGTCGAAGAAGTAGTCAATCTGAGACTCTCCGAAATACACAATGAAATGGTGTGAAAATAGAAGAGAGTGGAGATGTAGGAGGAGTGAGAGGAGGAGGAGGAGCCAGGGAGATTATTATGCATTGTAGCATGACCGATACCCACGCTTGTCAGGCACTGCCTGAGCAGGCTTGAGAAGGAAAAAGAGTGGGCGCCTATCGGTGATGGGTGCCAACCTTTCCACATATATGATTATTTAATCACACGTGACTGTCTGCTTGACAAATAAATTGTGTAAATATAAACAAATTTTGTAAAGGGTGTGAATGGCAGCATTTGTATACATCCTCCCCACCAAAATGACCCTGGAGAAAAGGGCACAGGAGGTTTTTTATGGTCGGAACACTGCACATCTCATCTTGCAGCTGCTCCACCATGCGGTGTTCAAAGTGTAAATGGATGTTTTACCTAAATATGTTTACAATACACAGCATCATAAGGCTGTCTGTGTTTTCAGTGACATTAAAGGAGGCACATTGCAATTCATTGAGACAGTTCCGGTTTAGGTTGAAAGACATGTAAACAAAGTTGACACTTGAACTTACCTTGGTTCCCTTAAGTTGAATTTCAATAATTTAATGCAAAAGATGTAACTGTGGGACCAAGTTGCGTGTGTGTGTGTGTGTTTGTTGTAGGAGCAACCACTGATTTATGTTTTAATTGGTAATCCATTCATCCACTGTTTTATCATTTTTTACCAAAATTATATGGCTTTACATGTTGTGTAATTATTATTAAAAATAAATTACATTCTTACCTGAGGCAAACAATGGCGATGACCACAACAGCAATGATGAAAACAAATACTGCAGTGGCTGATCCTACAATGAGTGGAAGTTGCTCCTGCCACAATTTGGGTGGGTCAGCTTGAGGGTTAAAGAGAAAGAAAAGTTGTGATTCCAACTGGGGATTTTTATAAACAATATAAGCTTTGTATAGTAGGTACAAAATGTGTGCAGTATGCTCAACTTTTAAAAGCCTCGTAGCAACCATCAATATGAAAGGCTAAGACATGTAAGTCACATATGTGTACATCTCAACAGTATGTCCAAAGTTGTAACCTTTGAGTATCATCTAAACCTGATTTTAACCAGACATAAGACATGTCAGAGAATACTCAGCCTATCTATACGGGTGTAATGGAGTGATTTTTTTAAATATTTCTTTTTAATAATCAAGAGTATGTTTACACCTCTAAGCACAAGTGCATCTTTGTGATTTACTTCGACATTAAGCTGACGGCAACTCTGGCATGGGCCTGTGCTTGCCTGCGGGCGTCCTGGGTTGCTGTTTTCTATGGCGGCTTCACTCTCGAAAAGCTACGTTGAGGAGAGAGATGTTTCTCCCCACGTTCAAAAAGCCTCAGTGGCATGGTAAATGAGTTCATTGGATATGAGAAATATCTAAACAAAATAGTATCCACACTGTAACAAGCAAGCTATGGTAAAAAATAGACTTGTAGCACTTGAGCGGTGCTGGTTTGAGCAGTAAGCCAAACACGCCTACAGCGTCTGAGACATGGTGTCATGCCCTTCACCCCTCATTTCAATTCATATTGCCAGGTTTATGTCACACTGACTCATGAATAACACTTCAAACAAAAGGAACATAATATTGAAAATTCATATTTTCAAATATTCATAGCATGACCTATCAAGTCATACATAGTTCAAGTGAAGTGGAGTCTCATGAAAGTCAGGTCACTGTGAAGTCTTGCATATATTTTAGCCTAGCAAATCCTAAAATCAGCGACATATGACTCAAATTGGATTTGATTCAAGACAAGTGACTCAAGTGACCCACTTCTGCTATAGAGCTACTCTAACTACCATGGAGGTTTCGATATGCCCCATACGTATAACCATGAATAATGAAATGGATATGATAGTGACATACTTTGAAGGTTGGTGCTGAAGTCAGCTGGGCTGCTATAACGGCCATAGCCAGCCACTGTTCGTGCACGGACCTGCACCACATAAGGTGTGCCAGCTTTGAGACCTTCAATGCGAGCGTTGCTCCGTTGGGCCGTCATTGTATGAGCGATGGCTTCCCCCTGATCCTACAGAGAAACATATCGAATGATGAAAGTTACTAAAAAAACCTCCATAAAACATGTCATACAAAATCCCTGGGTTGTTTAATTAATCCTCATCTCACTCTTGTTGCTGTTCCTAACACGGCTGACCAATTTCACTTTGTTAACTGGTGAAAAGGGATTGGAAGCATAAGAGGCGGATATAGTGAGACATGTTATAGCTGTCTTGCTAATCCATTGGGAAGAGTGCAAGACAACAAACAGCAGATATACACTGAATGCCTTTGTTTACTCCCAGAGGCACTTCCAGTCACAGTTCTGTGCACGCCTGAAAAAATATTTTCTAATGGAAGGATGGAAAGAAGACTAGGGATGATGTGGATGGAGAAGAAGTTTCAGGAGTTTGCAGAAAGCCAGAGCAGAATGGTGATAATAGTGTCTATTCAGACGGGGAGAGAATAAAAGAGGGATATAATTTGGGGAGGATTACACAAACAAAGATTGGTGACTCATTTTGCTGCAACCATGTGTTTATCAGGAGTGGCATTGTTTTGTTTATTTACAAATGCACAGATGACATGGTGACCATGAGTGTCAGTGAAATTGGATTGAATTAGAGGATTTACATTTATGCTTACCTTCTCATGGTACTTAATCTCATAATCCAAGATGATTCCGTTGGGTTTTTCTGGAGGCAGCCAGGACAAACTCATCGTGCTCGCTGTGGCCGCCATCAGGTGAACTGTGGGTACTGCAGATGGAGCTAAACGGGGTGCGAGGAGCAGATTTTTGGTCCAAATTAGGGTTACAGGCTTTGTGATTCTTCAGAAGCAGTGTTACATTTTGTAAAACTAATTACTATTATTATTGGTGGAATTTCAGGTGTATTATGACAAAACCTAGAGGTAGACACAATATGGGCCATGACTTGAGTATAATTTCGTACCTATACTTTGGTAAAGTAATAGAGTTATAGTTCTGTTCCATTTGTTTTGATATATTAGTTTACTTTTTTCTTTGTTCGAAATGCAAATTGCAATACCGTAGGACCATATACGTAGGCTGTTTTTTCTTAAGCTTTCTCCTTTTCTTCCGCAACATACAGGGCTTCCCTTTTACTCAGAATGAAAACAGTTTTTTTAAATTCCACACCCCTCCCATTTTTTTTACTGCAAATCCAGTTTGTGTCTTGGGCTGGGCATCTATTTGTTTCCTCTCCCCCCTCTTTTGTTCTCCTAAGCCTTTTTTCTACCTCACTCCCATGCAAGCCAACCTTATCCCGGACCTCTACCACACACACATCTTTCTTTCTCAAAAGACAATGCTTCCAGAGTAGAGCCCATGCTAACTCCTGCCGAGGGATTAGGCTCTGTCCTGGAGGGGCAGATGTAGTAACCATGGAGGTGGCCTCCAGGGCTTATCACTAGCCGTGTATTTATTTTGGTTCTTAAAGTTGGAGAAGGTCTAGGGACTACACCAGCAAAAATCTAATCCCATCTGATGCACCCTTGCCCCCTTTTTCCTCTCCCCCTCCTCTGATCTGACCTAGGCTTCCCATGAATAGACAATGGGTTCTGTCCTTCTAGTGCAGTACCCATCATAAAACACTGAACGCCTATCATAAGAGACAAAGGAGCCTTTTGGTCCAAGATCCAAAAAGAAGAGGCACTCTTAGAGCATCTTTACGAAGAGTAAAGCTTCAAGTGTAAAGAACAAGGCCATAGAGAAAATGATGGTTGTGTATGTGGTGGCCAAAAAATAATCCTCTGAGTTGTCTGAGCCTACCAAAAGAGCCAATTTAACAAAAATACCTAATATATACAAAATTAAAACCACAGCAAAGACATAAAAAACTGAAAAAAAATCATAGACCTGTCACCATTATGTCCACCAAGTTAGATTGCTCAATCAAAAACTTCCAAAAAGTTATCAAAATAAAAACCGATATACCAATTTACACAGAAAAATATAATCTGGCAATCTTCCATGTCCCTAAAAAAAAATGAACAACTGATTACATTGACCTAGTTGCTGGTATTGCCGAAGGCTGGTGGAACACTTGGTTTGGAACAGTTGGATGCTAGAATATTGAGGGTTCATCATTTTGAAAACACACCATCTTGCTAGTATTGATGGTAGAACAAAGCAAGCTCTGGGTGGGGAATAAATACTTAGGCCGTGTGATACAATGCTGTAAATTGTAATCGAATTTATATATATATATATATATATATATATATATATATATATATATATATATATATATATATATATATATATATATATATATATATATATATATATATATATATATGAAGCAAATGATATCATTACTGTGCAGTTGGACATACCAGCCTGATTAGTGGTGATGTTTACAGCAGAAAACTGAGGTGTGTAGGGGCTCTTGTTTGAAACTCCATTGACTGCCTGGATCTCAAAGCTGTATTGTGTATGGGCTTGAAGGTTGCGCACTGTCACTCTGCGCTGGGTCAAACCCAGGTGGCGCGGCGAGATATCCACGTTGTCATCACAGCGGGAACACATTCCTCTTTCAGGCAGGCACTTCTTACAGATGACGCTGTAGAAGGTGTCATCACGTCCCCCCAGATCCCGCGGTTCACTCCACTCCAGGACAAGTGAGGTTTCATTCACAATGGAGATGACATTACGTGGTGCAGAGGGAACAGCTGCAGACGACATGATGGGATGAGGAATTTAGATTGCGAATGAGTCGGAATTACATCTCTGTCTATAATAGGTGTAACAAAATTAATCTTTTTGACTGTGCAGTCATGTACAATACTATAAAAGTCAAATTTGCATCATCATACTTTGATTTAATATGCATTCAATCATATTTACAAATTTTTGACCCACATGTTCTTGTTTGCTGTGGTATTGTTTTCTAGCATTAATTAGAACAGGATGTTTTTTCCTCTTAATGAGTCTGTTTTGCTATGGGTCGAAGAAGAAAAAGTTTCAAATTTAAATTCTATGCTAAATTCAGTGCATGTTTGTCTGTGTGCATCTACTACCTGTGTATGTTGTGCGCAAATGATTTGGGTGGCAGGGCAAGTGAGAATATTTATTGGCAGAGACAATTCTTATCCAATTACTGGAACCTTATCGCTCATTACACCGGGGGGCACTCAGCCACATTCACCACCTGAATAACCAATCCACCACAGCAACAGGCAGGCAATGTAAAGTCTCTACCATTCTTCAGTGAACATGTCGACTCCTGTGTCTGCATGTTTGCATTTAATAAAAGCACAACGGTTACTCTATAAAAAATCAAGAGAAGATAGACTAGTCTTTGATGGCAGCTGGGCCAGGATGATAACGTTAGTGATAACTTTGGGAAAACAAGCAGAAGTGTTTGCCTTCTGTGGGCCCGGATGGGAACAAACTCCTGTTCCAAGTGGTGATAACACTTATTGATGGGCCAAAAGCCCTAAGGGAAGTTTGGGACTTACAAACATAACTTAAACAATAATTGATCTGTCAGGTCAATTCTATCCACAAAGTCAAATGTGACAAGTCTGTTTCGTAGGACAAGGAGAAAAGTGATGGATATAAAATAAATAAATACATCTTTACTTACTTGTGCATTGGGAGTCAGGTAGGTCTGTGTCTGAGCGGTAGTATCCGTTTCGACAGGAACAAACGCTTGCTGCTCCTGCAGTGGCACGACTGTTTGCGGGACAAGGCAAGCAGAAACCTTCTCCTTGCTTGTACTTAAAGGTGCCAGGACTGCAAGCTAATACGGAACGAAAGAGGATTCAATCATTCAGCAAGGAATTTGAATTCTAATTCTATTTCAAAATTGAATTGAATTTCATTGAATGCTTTTATTGTCGTTATACAAGTATAACATGATGTTTGTGGTTTATGTTTTTTTTCAAGTCCAAATAAGATTTTAAAATTATTTGTGAAACTCTTGACTGCATAACAGAGTCATTGGGCGTATGTATTAAATACTGTCCAAGGTTGAATTACTTACAACTTGTCTAATTGACTATGCTTGTTTGTTAATCTCCAGTGGAGAAAATTCACACAACTTTTCGCACACAAGAAGTCACACCCTAGCAAGGAATTATAATGTAGAGAGGTACTAGTGTTTCGAGCCAAAACAACCTAGAACATAAGCTTTTTGCACCAATACACAGGCATTAATTTGACATACATATAAATATAATACAAATAAATATATATAATATATATTCTAACAAAGCTTGCCCTCAGCCTGACCTCAAACATTACTGCATCTCTTTCGCCACCTTCCCATTTTTTGGCAGATAAGACCTGAATTTTGAAAAACTTTAATTAAACAGGTGATTGATTCTTTTTCTATGTTTAATGATTGTGTTTTGCATATCTTGTTATATATATATATATATATATATATATATATATATATATATATATATATAAAAATATATATATATATATATATATATATATATATATATATATATATATATATATATATATATATATGTATGTATATATATATATATACATATATATATATATATATAATCAATTGAGGTATTGAAGACATGCAGGTAAACTGGACGTGGGAACTGGCGGCTCTGGATCTTTGAAGAAATGTGTCATTAAGATAAGAAGAGCTTTATCAGAATTATAAGTAATAAAGCAAGAAAAAACTTGGCTCAATGTTACTCATAACGGCAATGAATCCATCTATATAAAAACGTCTCTCACCATGGCCTCCTAGTTTGATTTACTTTGGTTTAGACTTCCTGTTTAAAGGTGGGAGGTCACTGCAGCAGACCACTTATTGCTCTGCTGCTGTGTTCTTATTCACCAAAACCCAATATTAGCACATGGCCGCCAGTTGGCTGAGTCGTGTACATTAGCACTGGGTGTGTTTGTTCTTGAACCATTAATCAGAGTTATCCACACCGCTGGCTAAAAGGAAGTAGCACTAGATAAACACATAAAACTGACCTTGACATATAGCAGGCAGCTTCTTGCATTGCCACCAGGTTCATACAGTTTCATTTTAGTTCAACCCAATACAAAGAAAACGAAAGGCAATTGCCCAACTCCCGGGAGTTAAAAATATAATTTTAACCATGTTAGCCAAATGAAAGAATTGAGGAAGTGTTCCTATTATATTAAGCTTTTTCCCCGTGTAATAAAAGTGCTGATCAATCACTTCTTGCGAGTAAAGAGGTCATCCTCCCCCTTTCATCCATTTTACCCCCAAGGAATCAACCAAAGAATGAGAAAGAAAGAGACAAGGGTGCAGAAAGAAGGGAGGGAGAGGGAAAAGATGTGGAGGCAGTGAAAATGTTAATCCACTAGCTTTCTTCCTTTCCGCTCACTCTCCTGTGTTTTATCCTCTCATGCAGAACAGAGAGCTTAGGAAGATGATTAAAATGAATGGTGAAATTGGAAAGTGTGGCAATAAAGAGAAAAAAAATAGCAAAGCAAATGAGCGGAAAGGAATCGATTAATAGCAATGCACCTGTCCTTACTTTAAATCGAATGGTGTATTAATGAAATGGCCTTTAGACTAGAATAGAACAAGCAACAAGGATAATAACAGTTAGAAGGAAGTCAATTTGGTCAATTTGAGAAGCTAAAGCGGACACTGTCTTCTTAGACGAGATGAAAACAGTAAATTTCTCCTCATCACGTCCATGACACACTGGCAAAATAACAAGGTTTAAAAAATTAGCATAAAATAAATCCGCACAAAAAGGTAAATCCTTTTTTTACATGAGATCCAATACGAAAGACATTAGACTTTCATGTTTAAAGGGGTCTTTTTTAACCTTAATGGCAAGCTGAATTCTTTGGCCATGCACAAAATATGCATACACTTTGTCACTTCTTATCACATCTGCTCATCAGTGACGATTCTACCTCCTCTTATATCTCATTCTACTGTTATTATTTGTCTTAAGGAACCTGATCCTGATTTTACTCCGCCATATCACTCAACATACAATTTATATTCATCCTTTTCTCTCCTGCTGTCACCTGCACTCCATTTCAGACAAGACCTTGCTTGACTATATTGACCTTGTTCTCAACCTCTGTGAACTCCCTGTGTTCTCCATCTGCATTGAAACAACGATTGGGGACTTCCCTGCTTTCATAAATACCTCATGTATTTCAACTTTTTTCAGAACCAGGTGCCTGCCCAAAATTAAGGTCAAATGGGTAACTCTTGCTGACATCATCATACATTAGATTGATGTTGCAAACACCTCAGCACACAGTTTCTGGTGCCCAAAAAGCAACAGGAATAACATGCACTAACATGATAACAATACATGGTCTTTGGGACAGAAATTTAGACTTTCAATTTTTTATCCTTCTTTTTTTCCATCTGCTGTGTAACATGCCTTTTTCTATTAGAGCATTATTACACAACACAGTGCTCCTCATTGCTCACCTTGGCATTGTGTATCCTTCATGCCTGGTTCAAAACCAGCCGAGCAAGTGCAGGCACCCACAGGAACCATCCATTCTCCATCTCCATTGCAGTAAAGTTTAAGTGGCACAGACACTTCCAAGGCATTTGGGACACAGGTTCCAGGTGCAATCACCAAAGACGTTGCCTCAGCTCCAGTTGCTGTCTCTGGAAATACTGCAAAGTTTGCAATGGTGGTCGAGCACTTCTTATAAAAAACCCTCACTGAGATGAGTGACATGCAAGCCCCAAGGTCCTGGAAGGCCAAGTAGAACCCAGCTTTAGACAACGGCCCAAAGCTTCTGACTTTAGTATTAACCAGTCCAGCATCTAGTTTGGAAAAGCTAGTATCGGGGGCAATGGTGTCCACTTTGACATATGGGTTTTCCATCCAGAATGGACTGGTTGCCGTGGCTGAATCGGAGTCAGATTCGTAGTAGAAGAGGTTGAACGTCTCTTTGCAAGAGCCTGGGATGTTTGGGATGCTGTTGCAATCACGGACTGTGAATTTCATCTCCACATATACACGCAGCACATCCTTTCTTGCGATGAAGTCACTGCGTAGCCAATTATTCTGGTTGAGCTCCCTTACATTACAAACTTGATAAGTCCGGATGGGATTCATTGCATCATCATAGCCACTCACTTCTTCCCACTAGAAAGAAACAGACAAAGATATTTACAACAGCAAATTGAAAGGGGATAAATATTACAAAAACTATTGCGGGTTATTACTATGTATTGCCTATCAAGGCTAATAAAAAAACAGCATCCATCTATCTTTTTTATATTGAGTGTCATTTGTTTGTGGGAGTGTATCTAATGAAATTGACAGTGACTGATTATGTGTCCTTAGTTATTGTAGAAAAAAGGCGAGCACTGCAAATTCATCACACTGACGGCAGCCTGACATATTTTAAGACAGACTCCAGTGCATATTAAGCAAATCCAGTTATCAGAATGGTGGAAACATACATATAGCTTCATTGCCAATTATACTTTAATTAAAGTGATCAAAGGATCAATTACAAAGGATTGAACAGGGTTAAAATTTCTTAACTTATGGTGAGTGAACACAACCCCTGCTATAGGAATTTTTTTCTATAGTAAGCAGATTTTCAGTCATGAATGAGGACACCACAATTAAATGGTCTCAGTATCAAACGATGATTGGTCTGAGTATAGAGTGTCTGACTGGTTGCGTGTGCCGAAAGATCTCTTCTGCTTTTTTCTTCTTCTTTTTTTTTAGTTAGAGTTGTGAAGGCTGGTTTTCTCTATCTCTCTACTTGATCTCAGTATTTCATAATGGGCTTTCAGGTACGACTGATACTGCCCAAATATAAGCCTATTATAACATTCAGAAAATGCAAATAGTCATTTGTCATCTCTCAATATAGGCAACATTAGCATGTAATAAACATGTCACACACACTAGCTAAGCCATTTTTTTTAAATATGGAGGCTCACTTCATACCAGGGTTCAACTCCAGTCTGTTTTCCATATCTCCCTCCTCCACTACACCTGAATCAAATGATCAACTCATCAGCAAGCTGTCCAGAAGTCTGATAATGATCCGGATTATTTGATTCTGGTGTGTTGGAGGAGCGAGACATTGAAAACAGACTGGATAGGTGCCCTTGAGGACCGGAGTTGGTGACCCCTGCTTTAGACTGTCCATCAATTGAAGAGGAGGGTATTTTTGAGTTGCATGCTGGATTTAATTAAGAATTTGCAGCCACATATAATCATGATTGGGAAGGGGTCAGAGAGCGGGAAAATAAGATAGACATCATTGATGAGACATAAGCTATGTTGATGGTTTGTTCCTTTGATTGTTGCAGCGAGTAGCTCTGGCTCCATTAAGGATGAGTTACTTATAGCAAAATAATGGGAACAGTTTGAATAAGAAGAGTGGGTGACTTAGAACAGTTGGGGTGGAATTTCCTTGTCAGTGCGCTGGGGTGTAAACAAAGTATAAAAATGGGGGTGCCACCTTTCAGGGCACAAGGGCCACAGTGAGAGGCCCCTCTGGACAAAGCACTGGGAGGAGTGCTGGTGGGCTTTAAAGTGTAGTTGAGGAGGTCAAGACTCTTTTCTGGCCTCCTCCTTCACAAAATGTGAAAACCTCATGGGAAAACATAATGAAAGTGTCACTGGTAGTTTGTGTGTGGTAGATTCCAGTGGGTGCAAAAGGTCAATGTCAAAAGATAGGCTAACCCATTAGGAAAGATGGAGGTAAACATGATACATATATTGTATTGTATATCTATTTGAATACATGAGCATACTCTTGAGGAAAGGGCCATGTACATACACATTAAATTTATGTAAACAAAAGGCAAATGTACCTCAAAGTCAGGATATAGGTTCATTAAAATTACTGTTCAACTTATTCATCTACCAGGTAGGTAACCTGGGCTAATTTGATGACTTTACAAACCTATCAAAAAATAATATTTCACCGTCTACTTTAAATAGTAAATTAGATACAATTGTAATCATTACCTCTGGGTAGGTATTGGATTAGTGATGTTTCATTGCATGAAACAAATGAAATGATTTTCAAATCAACACTACATTTTTTTTTTGCTTTGAATGTCCATATCGGATTTGTAGTACATTGGCTGACTGTAATTTACACTCCGAGTACTAGTAGTGTAGCACTTCACAAAGCTGAGTGAATAGCTTGGTGCCGTGATCACATCTCCCTAAAATATATAGGGTCGCCTTGAGATGTATCTAATTTCATGCACAGTGTTAGCAAAAGTGTGTGATGTCACATCAAATACGCTGCATAAAAACTCACTCCAGTCTCAGGTTGTGCAGTCCAGGCTAATTCTGTAGTGGCCCACTTTGTGTCCATCAGTGTTTCTGGAGAGATGAGCAGAAGATCCAGGTCAGAGAAAAAACAAAGAATAAAGCAATTTCTAAATTTACAATCACTGTCATCAAGATAGAAAACTTTCACTAGCTTCACAATCATTGTCATAAAACAAAGAACATTGTGGTGTTGTAAACGGTTAGCGAAAACATTTAATGTATAATGATGTCATTTTCAGACTTAAAGCAGTATTGCAGATTAGACAAAGAATCCTTGTTTGAATATGAGCGGAAGATCTCCAGACAGGAATCCCAATGGCATTTAAGTGAAGTGATATGGACCATTTTATGGCATCTGCTTGTTAAACTAATTAGCTTTAATTAAACCTGGCTGTACACAGGAAGAAGGGGGAGAAAAACAAACCACTGTATGGGTAGCACCTATCTATAAAAAAAGGTTCTGCTTCACAGAGAGCTCTCACACAAACAAACACACACACAGTAACAGGCAGTAAAATCTCACATGATATATAAGCCGACAGAAGTCTAAAAGAATAAGTGATAAAGGAATAGTTCTAGTCCTGAACAAAGGTTAACACACTTCAATTGGTTTCACTTTAGACAAAATGACACACTTTTAACTCTTAACTTGCAAATAAACGCTTAAGGTTTGCACTTCATACACAATATAGTGGACAATGCAGACTGCTGCAAACCGTCTTTTCTACTAGGAACCTGCATTTCCTGCTTTGTCTTCTTCCATGCTGCCAACTTAGTGCTAGCAGGGAAAGAGGAAAATGAATGTGAAGTCTTTTATTACCTGGAGCTTGAGGCACAACATGAAGCCACTGTTATTATTTCTATCACTGTGCCATGAGACAAGATAGCCTAAAATGATGAAAGCGCAGGGATGGTTAGAGGGCTAAGATTCATTCTGGTCATCAGTAGAACAATGAAATTACTTATCTTGCCTCCCCACTGCATGTCTCCTCCTAGAGTGACATTGGTTGCCAATAAAATACACGATATGGATAAACCTGCTCTCTGGTCAGAGGTCACTGATTTTGGGCATGTTTGAGTTAAACCCAGAGTTGTTTAATAGGGTTAATATCCATGATCTATGGAGGCCTGCAAATGTTCTTAGGCAGCAGGATTATGCAATCACTACTTAGGATATTTCTGGTTTAGACAAAGAATTGTGAGTTAATGTTTTGTACATGGATGTATGACTGTAGCCCTGCTAAGCACAAAAGTTACCAAAATGTATGACAAAACGAAACATCAAATCTGAGTGTCCATGTTACAAGTAACTTTAGCTTTCTTCCCGCCGACATAATGGCCTAGAACGTTGAAGCCAGTCATAACTGTGCCTATGGGAGTGGCTCCGGGAGCTGAAGCAAATAGAATGTACACGCAGCTGTACAAAGTCAAAGCCAGCTTACTTTGTCAACCATTCAGTGACTCTGTGCTGATGCTGAAAAAACTTTAGAAAAGACAAATAACAAAGGCTTGTACTTTTGTTGTTGCACCCTTTTTTGTATGACCCCACCATTTCCCCCCAAGCAAGCACAGGCTTTGGTTTTCATCTCACAAAGCGTGCCAATGAAGTTGCAGAATGACTCATGTCATAACAATGAGTGATTTGAGGTCTGCTATTGATACCTATGTAGGAAGTAAGTGTGATGTCTTTTAGAAATCATACACCTACCCGAACTGTTGTGTCATATTATTCATATTATTATTATTATTATTGTCGTTGTTATTATGCATGAGCTGTAAGTACATTGACCAGACTTATCATTATAGCTGACCTTGCTGAGAAAGACGCCCACTGCAGTACAGTTCGAAATGAAAAGGAAGTAACAATGAGGGAGGAAGAATGAGTGGTTGGAAAATGAAAAGGAGACATGCAAAGCATACACCTGGGCAATTTCACTTTGGAGTTTTGACCATTCAAGAATGCAGAAACAACATGCATACAACACAAAGCCTTTCCTGATGCATCTGCATTGTTGAAACTCACCAGGCCTGCGCTTGCATGCATCCCAAAGTGTATGTGCGGGTGTTTTGTGTGTGTGTGTGTGTGTGTGTGTGTGTGTGTGTGTGTGTTTGGTGCAAAGCCCTGTATTGTGCCCAAAGTGGAGCACACATTCTGAGTCAATAGGCCAAAGAAAAACCCTGGATGACCCCTCTCTCACCTGCCCTGTCCCTATTCGTCAGGTCGGTATATCATTATACTGTGTTGGTTTGAATGATATCCATAATTCAATAGGAATATTCATAAATACATACATTACAGTAAAATATTTGTTACCCAATATATATGTATATATATATATATATATATATATATATATATATATATATATATATATATATATATATATATATATATATATATATATAATTTTTTAGGAAAACAAAACATGGTATTATAGTATAATTTCTTTGTTTGGTGAGTGAGTTGATGAGAAGGACAGGTTGAGATGAAAAATAGACCAAGCTCAAAATGAGGACCCTACTAGTACACAGGACATACTGTGGTGTATGTTTCAGCATTAACATCATTTCATTAAACTTGTCCCATTCCAGGATGTGCATGTGCATTTAGATGTGGAGTGATTGAAGCTTAGCGTAAAATGGAAAACCAAACAAAGTAGATCAGACGAATGAACATGCAAAATGTTGGATGTAAAAGATCAAACACACAGGAGCTCCTTATCTTGTCATCCGTTGCTTATTTTGTCTGACACAACCTTTTTTACTGGTTCTTCCAAGAAGACCGGCATTTGTGTGTGTGCTTGTGTGACAGATGTGACTTGCAGCAAACAGTACATGGAAATGTTTTTAAAGCTCCATCTGCTTGCAGAGTCTATTCAATTAGCACGTCACTGCTTGCGCAACCTTGGAATGCTTTAGTAAAGCATGATTAATGATTTAGGTCAAAGGTACCTGAGATTGCCATAAAATTGCAGTAGAATTTTCTTGCCACAGATTATGTAAAGGAAAAAATGCAGGAAAAATAATTAGAAATATCCCATAAAAGTGCCACACACACACACACACACACACACACACACACAAAAGGTAAAGGTACATGCAAATCACCTCTTCATCCTTTCTTTCATCCTGTAATGACAGGGCTGGGATAATAATGTGGGAGGGCCTTTTAAAATATTTCTTTAACAGGAGACTACCGACGTAAAGAATCGAAAGACCATAATTGTGGGAAAGGAATGTTGTGTTATCTCTGTGGACAGGTGAATGTGCTATCTTGAATACCTCTGTATCCGGTTTAAAGTTGCAGACACAACAATTAATCAAGTCACGCAAACAGCGAGCAAACACTTTGCCCTTTGATCAGAATAGCACACAATTTTTTTTTAAAGTAGCATGTGGACTTACAAAAATGCTTAAAAAATATATAAATACATTTTTAAAAACACACATTTTCCGCCTTTGTGGAGGCTTATGATCTCCAAAGTGCCCTTTTAGAAATAAATAATTTTAATGACTACTTTTGCGCTGGCCAACAATATGACTCCCCTCATTTAGCCTGATAAATTTAGTCAAACATGAAAGTTGCAAGATGAGTAAAAACGTCATATGAAGGGCATTTACGCCAATAATGACTCCCTGAAATCTTTACCTTTAGGCCTCCTCCTTCATAGCTTAATTATCTTCCCCTGACCTTTTTCTCCGAATTGCTTTTGTTTCGTTGTTCCACAGTCAAACACGGCGAGCACATGGCAACTGAGGATGGGGTGGCCACTCCATTAAAATACGACGGCGTCTGGTTGGCAAACACTTAAGCCTCTGTTTAGCCACAGAAACAGTGAAATGTGTCAACATGAAGTGTGAGGACCCCAAGCTCAACTTATTAGTGCTATTAGCATGATTGCTTTGCTCACTATCTTTGTTGGCTCGGCTTTTGTCGTCCACAGAGAAGCTGTGGCATAGAAAAAGGAAGAGGAGGGACAAAAAGAGACCAGGAGGAGAGGCTCTATTGAAATTCAAATTGTTCATTTTGCCTTTGTACGGGGCCAGAGAGCCATGATTAGAAGAAGTCCATCCCCCACTTTTTTTTAAATAGTTCTCTGCACAACCTCCTCTTTAACACAAACACACACACGGAAGGACGGTAATTGGTTGCTGTGAGATATACGGGGCAAAGAGATGATTCCTCTGTGGAATTCCTGAACGGACTTGCCTCCCATGACAAATGCCCTCCTTCTCCTGTGTTCTGTCCACCCTCCCTCACACACACATGCACACCCACACCCCCATACCTCAACCCACTAGCACTCTGTGTCAGTCAGGCCACAATGGCTGTCATACAAGACGTTTGTGGTCTGTTTGTGTCTAATAGGGTTACACTCCTGAAGCCAAGCAAATAAGCCTTCTGCTTACCTTGCTGTCTCTGTCTTCCTTGCGCATCATTACTCTCAGAAGTCTGATGAACTGTCTTTGCCCTCTACATTTGTCACAAGGTTTTTGTTCTCAATTATTTTCTTCCTTGTCAAGCTCAGCTCTGCTTGAGTCCCAACAGTATCGGTCTCACTTTGAATTGAAATATGTGAGTTAACAGAGATAATTTGTGACAAACTGGACATTGCTTGCACATTACATCCTTGCGAATTATTTGTATGCTATTACAACCGCTCCTTCGATTGCCTTTTTGTGAGACTAATGAAGGAAAAGCCTAGATCCTGTATAGCTGATGAAATGGGCCTCTTTGTCTTTGTCTCCTCCCCCATCCTTCATCTCTTTCCCCCTAAGCCCGCTGTTAGTTGCCCTCTCCGCCGTCTTCTCTCACTAACTCCCTAATTACAAAGCAAAGAGGATCTGACGAAACAGGTAGCCCCAGGGCCAGATGTCTGTAAACCAGGTGTGCCTCTCCTTGAATTTGTGAGTACTACGTGGGCATGTATCATGTGCAAGGCTGGGCACTCACAATGTGTTTACTCATTAGAGGTTTTTGCTACACACGAACAGAAGCAGACCAAAATGGGACACCTTTGATTAAACTAACAAAATGTTTCCAATTGACTCATGCCAGTTACAAGATGAAACAGGGCCAATATCAAAATGCATAAGTCATTATAATAAGTATGAATTGTGTCTTGTAATAAAGCCTGTGGGAATAGGCTTGTTAACCAGCTCCACTCACGAAATGTAGTGTAACACCAACTGATGCCCACAATTGTAGACACATTTTCTTTTTTTAAGGGTTTGCCACACTCGCCTTCATTCATTGATCTATTGATAGAATGTCTTCAAAATCAATTTCCAGAAAGGGTTCATCTGATTTATTTCTGTGTTGTCCCATTTAGGAGTGTTTTGTTATTTTCCAAGTACTAATGAAACTGCTGTTACAGCCCACTTATGTGTTTGATTGCTTGGAACCTCTGACTTTTTAGTTCCTGTTAAGAACACGACAAAACCATTTCAGATCTGATAAGTTTCGTTTTCCAGCCTTAACATTCCCCATTTATCTTTCTGTCTTGATGTGCCTCGTCATTGAACGTGTGTTTTGTTATCTTCATGCATGTGTTACGCTCACAAGAATGTTCATTTGTGATTTAACAGTTGTCATGTGCTGATTTCATTGATATTTTTTTCAATTCTGCCTGGTAAGGCTGCTAGGCTTTACTGTAAAATGGTCTCGGTAGTAGTCATCAGACCGCTGCTGATTCATCCAAGGCTGTCTGACATTTTGTCAGGTCATTGCCTAGATTTAGGATTTCTCGTAAGATACAAATCATGCTGTCACATGTCTGATGCTGACGTCATATTTAAACTGAGTGCAAACTCATTACTCACCTATTTAGATATCTCACGATATTAAGGTCAACAAATGCTGGACGATAAATTAGACCCATAATGTTATCCAATGTTTTGCTTCCGAGAATCAAAGTTTCTACGTGCTTTGGAAAGCTGCCTAACTCATTTGAAAATGTTACCGGCAACAAGTATGTTTTTAACCACATGCAGGATTTGGCACAAGGCCAGATTTCTCAGTGGAGATGCAATTTTTACATGAGATACAATGGGACCTCTGCCAAAATCGACCAGTTTTTAGCCTTGAGGTAATTTCTACACTTGTATTTTTCATTTTCTATATTTACTTATCCATTTCTGCTCCAAGCTCCAGTTACACAAAGAGCTAACTGAAAATACAGTTTCACTCTGAAATTGGATTCTTAAGACCAAACAGACGCAGACTTGAACAGATTTCCCCCAATGTGTGAGCTGCCTTGATGTCATCACCTGATTTTCTGGTGAATGACTCAGTCAGCTGCGATTGAAAAATGCAAACAAGCGAGCAGGGAGCATGTTTGCCTTCACCCTGCAGAACTGCATATGGAAATAGCGATCACGATTGTCAAATTCCGTGGGTGTTCGCGTGCGAGAGCTTGTATTAGTCAGCGTGAGAGGCGACGCGAGACTGGGTAATCTAGACTTTGTGTGCGTATTTGTTTTTTTGTAAATCTACAGCTGGTAATTTAATTCCATTTCACCTCAGGCCCCTAGGGAGGCTGTATTACCTGCAATACGACTCACATTTGAACCCCAATATGGAGTGAGTGCAACCTCAGCAAGCTCTGATTGATTTATGAGATTGTCACAGAGATGAGAGGCAAACACACGCACAGGCAGAGCACATCTCGGACTTCTATAAAAAGACTTGAAACAAACCAAAATAACAAGCAGGATACATTCATCCAAACTCCCAACATAATCATTACCAACATTCAACTCTTCCTATTCATAAGACATACTGTAAAAGCTATCAAGATATTTTGTGCATGTCTTTTAGGGAGGAGAACAGTCACCTGCTACATCTGTCCTGTTACCCCTGAACATTATTGATCAGTAGTGGAAATTATATCTTGCATTTATTTAGCTTCAAGTTTAAAAATAACTAAGAATTCTGCTCAACCACACCATGCAGTTTTAACACCCTGCCATACAGAACCGATAAAATATTTAAAGGCTATAATTGCAAAGAGAGGCTGCATTTCAAAAACATAACATTTATCTATGAAGGGTGGGAGAAATGAGATGTTCCAAGCCGGAACAAAGAAGGAGAGCGATGGAATGCAGATAATAGACATGGAAGGCAAAGGTAGGTGTACAGGTAACAAAGGAGACATATGAGAAGAAAAGGAAAAAGGTGTTCAACTCTTTCCTATTCCCTAAAGCACCAGCTCTGCTTTCATTGCTACAGTGTTTTTGGCATACTGACATACACTGGCCTTCAGAGAGTTGCAGTGTTTGTGCTCAGACATCTACAATGTCTTGTGTGTTCCCTCAAGTGTCTGTCTCTCACATGTAGCCTGACGGTGCCTGATTTTTTTTTCTTTGCATTACTGTAGCCCAGGGAGCCATCATTGACGCCGCTACCAGCCTCTTCCCTGTGGTCGCTTCTACAGCGTCTGTATTTTTTGTTTGCTCTCAGTTTATGTGCCTGTATTAGAATTTACAATCATAAAACTTTATAGATCCAGCAATCCACAGTGCATTAGAAAATGGAACAAAAGAAGGAACATGTTCTGAAGAGAGCTTAGCTGGAATTTCTGTATAAACAGTTTGTCGCTTCTGTATTTGTGTAAATCCAATCACTAGACTGGATGTGAATGTAATATTGTTTGCTCCTTTGTCCACGTCTAGCTCGCCTTAAGTGTATGAATGTTCTCGGAAACACTTTTAATAATAGGAGGTGGGCTAATGAGATGCCTGATGAAGTAGCGGTGTACTAGTTGTCGCCGTGCAGTTCCAAAAGCCAATTTTAGAAAAGCTGTGGGTCAGCAGTGTACAGACCAACAAAGACAAGCCCATGATATGGGATTTGAAGCTGATGTGGTAGTCTTGCATAATTATAAAGTGTGCACTATCATTTGTTTAAATTATTAACACTGTATGAAAAATAGTGTGCAGAAGAGGAATAGCATGTCTAGTGTCATTTCATGTCTTCACAATAGAAATATCCTCTCTCCCCCCTTCTCTTTAACACATGGACACAGAGAAATCCTGTTTATTCATTGAGCTGAATTCTAGAAAGAGCTGGAACCAAGCTATTGAACGAAAGCATCAGCTTTTTGAATGGCTTAACACGACAAGAAAAAGGCTGAGCATCATGTCTCTTTGTGTCAATAGTTACTCAGTTTTTTTCTCTTCCGACATTTTGCCTTCATGCAGTTTTTCCTAATATACAGTCAGTCATCTGACATGGTATCAGATCACTGTACAATACACTCCCATGGCATCAAGTAATGATCATGTTGAATCTAATTAAAGATGTCCACTTCCTGTTACACCCGGAACAGCTGCCTGTGAGTCTGAAATAAGGGGCAAAACCCCGGTGCGGTTGGCATGTTCCACATACCAGTGGCTTCCAATGACTTTAACGCAGTTTAAAAAACACTGCGGTGGTAAAAACCAAAGGTCTTTGAGGTTTGCTTATGTCTTTTTTGTTTCTGATTGTATGGACAACATTAACAAAACAGAACTAAATATACACCAATTTGTGCAAACTGGACATTAAAAAATGATGTCTTTTAACTATTCATGTGGTGATTTAGTGTGATGTTGTACGGTAATTATCATGTCCATTATCTTAATTTTACAGGTATGCCCTTGTGAAATGTAAGGCAGAAAACTAGGGAAATTAAAATAGGAATAAATTGCAAAAGGGGAATTTATCAAATGATTAATTATGCTGCGCCCTCTTTGCTATCACTCATATGAAGACAAAATTAAGGGGCGGGAAACAAAGTCTAAAGTAAAGTCCAGCTTTTCACAGAAGCTCATTAAAAAAAAGCAGATGCTTTTTTTCCTTCTTACCTGCATGCCCAGTCATTAGGCAGGCAGGTCAAAAAATGCAAGAACAAAAGGATGGTTAGTGTAGTTTAAGTGTGGAATGCAACCTGGCGAGTCCAGGCTCTGAGGGTGTGTATGACTGACAAGGAGCAACATACAAAAGCCTTTTCTAGTAAAGGCATGCAAAATCACAACCACCAAGATCATATTAAATAACCAATATATCTTCTTTACTTGCATGTAAAATAGAAGCAAGGAAGTGTTGCTTAGAGCAGTGGACACCTCCATGTCAAATGCTGCAGTTGAAGTCTGGAAAAAACTCAAAACATGCACCTTTACAACAGCTATTTATAGGAAACACATTGCGTTTGTCCTTTATTTTTGCCCCATAAATCCTTTATTTTGTTTTCACATTCTAAAGATGCTTCTGCTTCCAAGCTTTGGGGTAGAGGAGTGTCTATGCAACAAAACCCTGGCAGCAGCATGATCCACTGTTAAAAGACGGATAAAGTCTGATTTCTGTCTGCTTGTGTTTGTTGATTACACTTAAGCATTGTTTTATGGCCCATGATGACAAAGAAGCAGGATATAAAAGGGGATAATGTAATTATGTCAGGATTGAAGTCTGTTGCTTGCAATATTTTGAGGCACATAAATGTCCTTTGTTTAACATATGTAAATAAAAAAATCATCATTATTATTAATGGCTTAAATGTTTGAGTAAAAAAAATGCTGGCACATTGAGGCCCTCTCTTTCTCTCGTCTCTCCTTATACTGCAAGATCGCCAACAACTTAATTAATCCAACACTTAGATGCTATAATAACTTGACTTGTTAGACCTCTACTATATGAATGAATATCACCTCTTGGACAGTTAAAGGGAACGCTAATGAAGCGGCATAGCTGGAGAGAGTGAGAGCAAAAAGAGCAGTAATAAAAAAAGGTCACTAATATGATAGATTTTTAAATCCATTTATAGAACATTTTGCCGTTTTAATTCCCAATGCAGCAAATGTGTGCAGTTTATGAAAAGAAAAAGGGAAATTATCTAGTTGGATGTTATTTCCCACTGCAATATTGTGATCTTCCTATTTCACTTTTAACTGGACCAATTGATTGGCAACTATAATTCCACAGTAGACAGGCTAGGTTTACACTTCCAAACAGCCAGAGAACTTTCACTTACCAGAAGCTAGGAAGTTTTCGGATATATTTGTGGCTGAAAAATTATTCTAGTCAACATTGAATTTAGCTGAAAAAGAATTCTAGTCAACATTGAATTGAATTTAATGTTTTTATTGTGATTATACACGTATAATGAGATTTCAAATCTTTCACCACATAGTGCACAAATAACAGCAAATGGACAAATAAATCAATAAATAAGTAGTCCATGTGAGGTCAGCGCTTATTTCCATCTGAAGTCCAGGATGAGTTCTTTATTGCTCAATATTTTTTTAATAATAGTAGTTTTCTGACAACTGAATTTATAAGTCATTGTTTGTGCTAACACAAGAACTTAAATATACACAATTACAAACACATTTATTTTTATATACATGTATTCCATGGGGTGCAATGTGGGTAAACAACACACATGGCTTTAAAGAGATGAGGGCAGATGGCCAAGATTATAAAATGCACATTAACGTCTCATTGTATGAGGACGATTTGAGAATATGTAAACTTTCCTCATGTTATAGATATGTACGTGCACATTTTCTATTTCTAGGATTTTGTGCAGAAGAGTGTATGTATAGTGATAGTGACTGCAGTTGATTCACTGTTGTTCTAGACAAGTTGCCAGAGGGGACAATAAGTTCATCCTGATCCTGACTGACTTAATGTAGCAAACAATTGGAAACTAAAGTGACCCAGTTACATCATTTCATGTTGCTTGGTACATGAGAAAATGTTAATACTCAATAGTAATATTAAATTTGATGATGTGAAGGAACCTGTGAAACTAATGGAGGAGAGCGCAACATGTCAAATTTTGAGTTAGACCACATTATCTGGTCAGTCTTTTGGTCAGGGAGTGGTGTGGTCCCAATGCTTATTAGATATTAATGTATTTAAGCCTTGGAGGAGCCACTGGATAGATAGCCCGGGCACTCGCTCTGGGCAATTAAAAGAAATTGATGGATGGACAGACATCTAACTCTTCTGGGGTCCATATGGCAAGGGGGCTTTCAGAGGCCCGCTTCAATTACGTAAAGACCTCTGCGCAATGGCATGACACACGCAAGGCCCAGCAACAGAAGAAAAATCCATTGGTTTACACACAACTGCACACGTCTAAAATGTGTGTATTTTCCAAAGTAGCCAGACTTTGTATACTGCACACACACACATCTTTCATAACTGTGCCCAGAGACAAACCCATGTCTTCTTCCTCGAAAGATGGATATCTAAATAACCACATCATGAATACAGAACCCCTTGCACCACTGAACCATGCGCAAGAATCCGCTAAGTGTATAGCGACCCGATTAGACTCAAACCAGCCAACCGACCATAAGTTTGTCTGCCTTATGGCCCTTTACCTGGAGGTATCCTGTTGCCCTCAAACGCCTCGTGTGGAAGCATAAATCTCAGCCAGAGAAGCTGTTTACACAGCAATGTGAAACTATGCAGGACAACATGGAATGAATAGGAAGTGACGTGTGTTGAAATTTCACACCTTAGCAGAAAAATTACAACCTGTGAAACTTTAAAAATCCGTCATTTCCTGTATCCTCAAAGGGCCTTTGGGATGAACCTCTTTGCCCTAAAAATATGCCTTGTTTTTTTTTCAAATAGTCAGCCATCTATCTCACCATTCTTTTGGGACAAGACAAGAACACTATGTGGGCTAGACTGCGTGCGGGCCAATGTATTATTCACCATCCAATGACGTGTTACTACAGCTGGCAACTCACAAGCAGACGGATGTCACCCATCACCCACACACTTCATCTATCTCCACACGCACACATGCATACAAGGCCAACAGGCTTTGACTGATTGATTTACAGAGCATACAATGGATGTTATTGCACATACATGTCATTTTCACACATTTTTATGTATAGCTTAAACACATCTATATTTGCTTATAAACATAATTTTGTCAGTTATACTTTTAAAAAGAGTGTCTTGTTTATTTTATACAATATTACATGCAAAACACTTTAAATTATGTTTAAGATTTAAATTTAAATTATTGTTTTAATGTTTAAATTAAAACTGAACTACCAAAAGTTATGAATTTCAGTTGATTTGCTTGTGTTGCAAGTTCAAATTCTCACACAAGAGAAAATGTTTTAAAAGAAAATGATTTACTTTCCTAACTTAATTAGTCACTAATATGTTTTTGTCACCTCCTGCCAGTTCTAGTCCTTAAAACACACAATAAGTAGTTAAAAATTAACCATCTATCTGTTTATGCCTAAACCAGGTCATTAGTGTTAGTGTTCAGTGGGACAATCCAAAGAGGATGAAAAAAATTACCTTTACTTTGTCTCACACTGAAATAAATAAAAATAAGATTTCTCGTTAATTCTTCTCAGTGAATGTACAATATATCATGGATGACACAGACGCAGCATAATCCTGACCTCGTGGAGGTCTAGGTAAGCTCGTCTAGGAGTCTGCAAGGCCCCACTCCTGTTTTTGGATCAGCAGTGACCCGATTAGTCATTGGCCCTGACACTGAACCAATCAAAGTAGGGATCTTAAAAATGGCTCCCCAGGGATGCTCGTCAGTAAATCTGACTTGGGACTAGTGTTAATGGGATTCTCCTTTCACTAAACCAAGGCTACAACAGATTGGACCAACTGGCCCTGGGCAGTAAAATCACAATTTAAAGACAGGAAAAAGGCATTTGAGGCAGGCTGTTTGTATTCTAAATTGTATTAAAATCATTTAGGTCGTCAAGGGAACTGTATTAAAATGGGTGCATTTGAAACATTTTGATGTTGAGTTCACTTTTACAACCAAAATAGCACAACCGCTCTGCAAAACTGTGAGTTTGTGAGGCTTCGTGCCTAGCCTCACGGAGGCCAACTTTGGGGGTGGATGTGTGAATGGTAGTATGTCAATGTTGAATGGTTCCAAGGGTAGAAAGGTGGAGCAGAGACCATAACCATCAAGCTACAACGTACACCAGTAACCAACTCAGCCTCGTCATCAGATCGATTCTTCACCTTATCTGTTATTTGTACCTCGCACTACTTATCAAATGTTCAATTTGTACAGCAAACGGTTGATAAGATGAGTTAGCAATCAATTTTGTCTTGTGTCTGCAATACCCTTTTGGTAAAACAAACATTCTTTAAGATAGTAATAAGACACATTAGGTATATGAAAATACAAATACACTACACTCATGAATAAATATTAGTTTTTTAAATAGGCATTGAGACATAAAAATCTATTTCAAAGTGTTGATCACTATGCTATAAAAGTAATTGTTGTTTTATATCTTGCAGCTAATTTGTGAATTTTCTTTATAGAAAATGCTATGACTATTGAATTTGATTAGCATTTCAATATGTTTCTAAAATAAAACAAAAAACTGCAGAGTTGCAAATAACCAACCAGGCCAACGCAGTGAGTTACTTTTTCAGCGCTAGAGTTGCTCTGGGAAAGTGTTAATATTTTACAAACACCAAGTCTGCTATCCTGTACCTCCAGGTTTACATCCATTTTTAATGACTGTGAAGTCTAACTTGAGCTGCTCTAT
The DNA here is from genome assembly GCF_051989625.1 of Stigmatopora argus. Taxonomy (NCBI): domain Eukaryota; kingdom Metazoa; phylum Chordata; class Actinopteri; order Syngnathiformes; family Syngnathidae; genus Stigmatopora; species Stigmatopora argus. Next base: position 7,044,693 of record NC_135394.1, read on the forward strand.
TAATAGATTAATGAATAGGTGAGCAATCGTTTGGATTTATTTATGTTTTAAGTGTTTCCTCATGAAAGGCACTTCTTATATACATTTTCGGAACGCATGCCAGACGTTGTTTAATGCAACTTCAAGGTCACAGAGTGGTCTTTTCACATCGTTTCTCAGATTGTATAGATTAGCTGAAAGCAACACCATTAGTAATGGTCTAATTAGGGGAAAGACCAAAAGATTCTGAACTCCCGGTCGAAGCCTTGATTCATAAATAAGTAAATGCAAGGGCAGTGTGGCTGCCTAATTAACAACGTGTTGAAAAAAAGTTTATGAATCTCAAGAGGGGCCGACCCAATCTGCTTGCGGGGATGGGATATCGGCAGCAATGCTGTCTATCTTCGAGGCATTGATTGATGGTAAACCAAATTGAATCGCTAATCATCACCAGCCTTTTAGTCCCTGCCACCACTGGGGATTGAGAGAGGCCAAAAGTGCCAATGGAGGTAATGCTTTTGTATCCTTTTCCTGACACCGGAGGCTTAAACTTTATAATTCCCTACAACTCTCCCTGACCACACCCCAAACTCCCCTCACTTGACCCCCGCACTCTCCCTTCATCTGGCTAGGGGTTATTGGACACCTGTGGGTGTGAGTTCCCCTTTACACTTTCTTCTGTTTTTCTTCTGCCTGTTTTCACACTTTATGTTGGAGGAATTTAAAACTTTGACGCATCATACCACTCACTCTGCATCCTGCTGTGTTGAAGTGCATTCTTTTTGCATTACACCCCACTTAGTCAAAATTTTCTTTGCTCATGCTGAGAGACATCAAACATGTATTTCACCCTCACAGTCACACTTATTGACATTTTTGAGTGTCTGACCGACCCCATAATGGACGTTTTTGTAAACAGTGGGAAACCAGAGTAAGAAAACCTGCACATGCTAAGATGCTAGAAATAAATTAATAGGAGTTTTGCAGATTGCATTTGGCTTCATTTTTCATGATAGGCTTCTCAGCCAATAAAATGGGAAGTGATAATCATTATCTTATCAGGGTAAGCCTCTCTATACACTAAACAGCATCCATTCAATAGGATTTTATATTAGACAGACAAATGATAACAGGGAAAATAAAATAATACTGCACTTATGTTTTTTGTGAGAAAATGACTGAGATGTGGGTGCAGAATAACACATGATAAGAAGAACTTTTAAGCTTGGTGAAAATCTGGGAGAAGGGGAAGAAATATATAATTAATAGTATCGAAAGGTGAAGCAAATTAAAGTTTTTTTCTTGATATGCTATTAATATTCTGTATGCTGCACGTCAACCAAAGGACAACACCGCCTCCCAATTAAACATAATCCCACATTAAAGAAAGCCATGTTTTTCACCTTTGTTTAACACAGCTTTGATATTTGGAAAATTGAGCATTTGCATATTGAATAGAACCTGCAATAATGCTAGACTTGCAATCACACCTCAAATGAGATTCATGTTTGCACTCTCCCTCCTAACCACTTGTTCAACTTGAATTATTTACCTCCCAAATTCTGCCACGTTTTAATAGTATCGCAGTTCATGTTTTCAAACTGTCATACATCGTTTCCACTGATTAGCACCGGCTACTGACAGAGTCATTAAAAAAAAGACTAAATCTCCTAGATTCTACTAAAATCAGAAAACTTTCATCTGCGGCTGATGCAAGAATTTATGCCAGGAAAAGGAAGAGGATGTAAGGAAGAGACAGTCAGTTAATGAGTGAAAAAAATATATAACTCTACAGTGGTGCATCTCTGCAATGGTGAAATTGTGGAGATCTCTCATTATTTCATCTTTCTATAGTAAATATGTACATCTAATTGAAAGCTGTTTGGTAATACTTTTGTATTTTTGTCTACGTGCAGGTGAATTAGAAATTGGAATTTGAAATTGGAAAATTGGAAATTAGCCGGCGACTACAATCTTACATAGTATTTACATATATATGTTCATTAACATGAATATAATTAATATGTGCTGTCCCTTATCAAATCAATCAACCAATCACTCATTCAATCAACAATGACTAACGATGTTATCATTATTTATTTATACACATATGTTGGTATAAAGGTGTTGATCTTGTTCTATATTAAACTGCAAGTTTTCTCTATTTATAAAATAAAGGAATAAGATGGGAAATTGTGTAGTATTAATGCCAGTTAGTTAGACTCATCAAAATTCCACTCTGTTTGTATTACTGTATTTCTTTATAGAACTACTAAATAAATTGGGTTTTCTATGTTATTGAAAATATTTTGAGATGAGCTCTAGGGGTCTCTAGAACATCAAATTATTGTCACTTTCAACAATTTTGAACAACCGGCAGTACGGCAGAATTTTTTAAAATTAATTATTCAAGCGTAATGCGATGAAAAAAATCAAATGAAAAAGCATGAATATATTTTGTTAAAAGAAGGTTCACTACAAAAACTATGTTATTTTCCTTCCACTTTTTCTTGTACCCCATTAAGTTGAAAGTTTGAACATACTACTCTTCTTGGGCTAAAAATGCAAGGTCAGACACCATGAAAATACTCCAGGTGGAGGCAAGTTGACTTCTTGATCTTTTTTTCCACAATCTTTTCACTCTTCAATTTCAAACACGCACACACTCACACGTCCATAGCTACCCAACATCTCAAATGCCATAATTCAGGAGGAGTACAGCAGATAAGAAACTCTGAGTCTTTGAACTGTCTGCATATTTCAAGCTCCTTCTTCACTCTCAATCTCGGCACTCCCCTGCTGCTCTGTTGAGACTGTGAGGAATAGACTGATCGATGGAGTCTGACAGCAATGAAACGAATGGTAGCAGCTGATTGATTCATTAGTGGTAGAATGAGTGGAGGTAGATGCAGACTGTGACCCCAAGAGCAAGCGAATCTGAATTTGGAGAGTAGTTGCTGTGTGTGCAGTGAGTGGAGGTAATGTGCACATGTGGATGGCCTTCGTATTAGGCAACTGTCACTTCTTGCTTTGTGAGAATGTGTGTGTTAGAGGGAAATTAGAGGTTATAAGGGATTTTGGTGGGGTGTGAGAGGAGAAAAGGAAGCTGTCTGTGCCTTGACTTGGCGCAGAGGCAGGGGTCAGACTGTATTGTGCAGCGCTTTTATCTGGTCTACTGCAATTAGGCTTCACAGCGCTCATTGTCCAAGCCTTGTTAAAATCTGTGCTAACAACCTCCATGTCACAAGCATGGATATAGAATATTTGAAGTATGCTTTATTAACACAATGTGAGTAATTGAGAATTTCGCCTCAGGATATACGCAGTTGATGCCTTTACAAACAATGTAAAATAACAAAAGCAATAAAAAAATGCAGTAATTTAACAGGAGGTCGAGCGCTGGTTTTGCACACCCACACAACTACACACAGTAGCATGCATATATATATATATATATATATATATATATATATATATATATATATATATATATATATATATATATATATATATATATATATATGCAACACTAATATATCATTTAGACATGAACATGTATTTAAAAATCCAGAGTATGTTTCTATCCAAACAACTCAAACAACACCTTCTGTTTCACAATTGTCCAGTCATTTTACCAAAAGGACTGGTGTCAGGACTGTTGGAGTCATTAAACACCCAAAGGGAAACCAGTCGGCACCTCTACATTTGCTTGACTGCCCACTAAGTGTGCGTGATTTAACTGGCCATTTAGGCTATTTGGTCTTTTTATTGTCCCCTTAGTATTGCACTCCCTTAAACATTAAAGTCACTGTGTCTGGGAGACTCGAGAATACCTTAAAGTAAGGTTAAATAAATGCTGCCGCAGCTGGCCGTGTCGGCGGGAGACATCTCCATGGGACCATGGGGATTATGTAAATATCATGACAAAAGGTCACAAGTGAATGGTGCTGCTTCAACTGAAATGTGTGAGTGAGCATTAAAGATGTGTTAGAAAACAAGTTGCGCTGCTCAAAATGCAAACTATTTAAAACCATATTTGTCCTCCAACATGAAGGTTATCTGAATATGTAATATAAGGTAAGCCCTCCATTAGTTTGTGAACTTTTTTCCAAGTAGAAGTGATGCCTGGTTTTCACAGCAAGCATGAGAAGTGAAATAAAAGCAATAGCAACCAGTGAGGTACAATAACTAGATGGTTATTTTTTATGTTTATCTGGGTTACTGATGCGTCTGTTTACAGGATTTATATAAAAAAAAAAACTGAAGAGAATTTGCCCTGTTGACTTCTTTTAAATGTATATATATTCTTTCTTTGTTTTTTATTGAATTGAATAGCTCTGAAAATTGGCAAGTTTGCTTACAAAAACTAGCCTAATCTTGAGAGCTCCTCTAGAAAGGGTCCGAACATGAACCCCTCATAAAAACAGCTGAAGGGTCACAAGACAAGGATATTAAGTAGGGGGAAGCACAGCGTGTACTAAACTTTGTCTAAATGAGATGTTTTTGATACGTACAGCAGGGAAACATTTTCCATTAATACTTGACCACATCGAAAACAAAAACTCCACTGACTGTTAATATCACATCAGTTGTGTCAGTATTTGAACTGCCACTCATGTTATTCAGTCAAAGCAGGGGTATCTCTCTAATAGTAAGTCAGGCCAAATTACACAATTATCAGACTCAAGAGTGAGTTTTCATATTATCCTCAAAGATCCCATGAGAAAACAGTGTTTTTTCTCCTTTCTTTTTTGGGGGAGTGCTGACAAATAATTAAGAAACTGACTTGCTCTCTCAAACAAACATGAAACACTACTAAGGCCCCATGCACACACTCATTGCTACCCAGATTGTTTGTGCTCATTTTTATCCCACCTTCTTGAACTGTGTACATGTGTGTCCTGTTCTGCTCTGGTGACTCAAGATGGCAGCAGTGGTAGGCATGCCCAGACACATTTGCCCTCCGTAGCTTGGGCGTTTCAAGACATGCCATCCCACAAGGCTCCTGGGTACCGTGCGGTGCCAGCATGATATCCCAACGCAGGCACACAAGCACACATATGCAGGCTGCCATGGAAAATAATTTCCATAATAAATTACTTTTTTGAATGGCCTCGAAAAAGACATTGCTTGGACTGCAAACTGTGTGTGTGTGGTTTGCTATTACGAAGCACAAGCTTGACATTAGATACAACAACCATGCAAATAAAGTGATGTATTTTAACCGCAAAGAGAGAAAAAAGTAGACTATTCCTCAAGTGGACAAATATCTTCCCCAACTTTTTTTTGGTTCCCTCCATAACTGGAAAAAGCAAGTTCAATGCCGTTTAGGGGGGACTACAGTACGTATTACAATTATTCTAACATCTGTGGAGTTAAATGTACACTACTATTTCTGTAATTAAATTGCAAAAATAATAGTATGCTTCAACTTTGCTTGTTTTATTACACTGAAATATACCAGCATAGCATATTTAATTACCAACCCATTTTGCAACTACTCTATAAATGTACCACCTTTGTTATATTATGTTTGACCCATGAGGGGGTAAGCCCAAAGTCCACCACCACCACCAAAAAAATGTGTACTTGTAAGTTTCCTACATCTAGCTACTTAATTTATGCTATTTCCTAACTATTTACAGTCTATTTTCTTGTTCTTCCCCTGCAACATCAGTTTACAACCAGTCCCGTGTCTTCTCTGCATCCCACTCCGTGATATATGACTCTCAACTTGCCTGTGACACTCTTTTGATAATTACAATAAATATTACGTTTGATAAGATGAGTCACTGGCATCTACGTTAAAAAAAATCTCTGAATATATAAAATATTTACGTGGGGTGATGACAGTCCACACAAGATTTTATTTATATGATGAATCATGTTTGATTAACAAACAATATAATATTGCTACAACTTTTGTATGCTTTCGATTGTGTTGTGTTTGTGGTAAAAGTCATAAACTAATTTAGTAAGCAAATGTTCATTGAGCATCAAAATGGTATGGTCTGTCTGTACTCTAGCGTAGTGTGTGAAAAAAAACAGCTGGTTAAAGACGGCCGTTGCCTGCCTACTTGTAAAATTTCAACTTTCTAAAATGTTGCACACCACCATTTGAATCGTGAAGTCCAGCTCTGTACACATGGGCACAACCGGATAGCATTAAACAGGTCAACTGTGTTGATTTATGGTTCAATTCTACCCAAATCACCATACTATGCAAAACCCCCAATATCATTGCTGCTGGCTTCCCGGTCCTTCTTTCTGGGTGTCTAATGCCCGTCCGAATCTAAATCACTATACATCAGTTCAATGGAGCTCAAGTCAGAAAAATTAGCAGCAGATAGAAGGTCCGCACTCCCACGGCTGAGTTTTCTATTTCTCCAATCTCCTGGTTTGTGCTTAAGAGAATCGTAGATACAAATACAATTAAACAAGAGAACAATACCGACTAAAAGTCAAAATGTCCTCTTTATTAAATTGGGATTTTGATTCGGGAAAGTAAAGGGGGAAAAGGAAAGACATTGATAAATGTGAAAATCAATAATAAATAAAACAAACTTGTGAAAGTCTGGTTAACAGTAATTCATACAATTTAACTGCAGTTTTAAACAAGTTCTTTTTTTGGTAAATCTACAGATTCCAGTTCGAATTACAAGGACTTTTTGCTAACGAACCAACGGCAATGCAAACAATCACCGTTAGAAAGCCACCACAACAAATATTACTAATATTGTGACAGCCCAGTAAAAACAAAATAAATAAAAATTGCAGTTATTATTCTTACAATTATTCTTATTAATATTACTAGTAGTAGAACAATGATGAAGAAAACTATTTTACATATATTTTATTGTTGTTGAGTGAATGTTGGGTTGTAATTAATATTTTCCTTTTTGAAGAGCTACCGAACAAAGAGGCCAAAGTGTGCCTCCAATTGATTAGGGGCAAGTGATAAATAGCCTTATGAATTGGTAATTGCTCCTTGCAAGAGCAGTGCAAGAAAGTCTCCTTGCTGCCTCACATCTAATTCTGTCTTTTTAAAGGGCTGTACAGCATCGATCCACTCAATCGATACGGAGCACATCAATTGACACTTTGGAGAAGCCTCCATGTGACAATTACACCCATGCCAACACTTTCATGCTCTTAGAGATGGGTGGACAGATGCATATTTGGATAAGATTTTTTTTAAATTTAATTTTATCATTTATTTATTTCCTATAAAATTCATTTTTTAATTTCGTAGTCGGCCTTCCATTGTCATGATGAATACGAGACGGTGCTACATATCGTACGGCTGTCATTTGACTTTTTATTTCACAATTATTTATTTATCATTGATGTCAAATACAATCCATTATATAATCACCCATCATAATTTTGATAGTTTCTATTTAATTCAACTGATCGGAAATATGATTTAGCACCATTGCTCACTCTTGGCACAAGCTGAGATAATTGTAATAACATAAAAATGATGACACTGACAAGGACCCCCGCTGTCATGCACACAAACGCGCAGTATAAATCACTGGCCAAGTGTAAACGGGCCCAGGAAGGCTCCCGTGGAGGTGTGATCTCACCCACGTAAACACTTAAACGTGAGTATCCAAGCTCCTCATTTGTGCATAATCACTCAATTTTGCGCCCCAAATAGCGCTTCAATTCCACAAAGGACACATGAACCCTGTTTGTTTTGTTTATTTGCATGGGAAATGAAATTTTACAAATATGATTAATAGCCACCTCTTTAGTTGGAAGAAGCGACATCGCATCCCACTAGGACCGTTATAATTAAATAAATGCACATGTAATAAACATGAACATGAATACCACTGCTACTGTAAATTAGAGGGGTTTAAAACGTTGGATGTCTTTTTCCCCCGCAAACTCAAGATTATGTGGACATAGGAGAGACACTTATAGTCATCTGGATTCACTTTTCGCTGGTTTAAAGTTGATTTACTTATGTAGTTGTTATATGTTGCATATATATATATATATATATATATATATATATATATATATATATATATATATACATATATACATATATATATATATATATATATATATATATATATATATATATATATATATATATATATATACATATATACATATATATATATATATATATATATATATATATATATATATATATATATATATATTTATATATATATATATATATATATATATATATATATATATATATATAGTATGTATTGTGTTTACAATTTGGATTGAAAGACATCAATTCTAAACAATTTAACACTTAAATATACTCAATATTCTGACCCCTTATTGAAATCGCAACTGAAAGTATCTCATTATAATTGTTCTCCTAAATATATCCAAAAATATAAAATGCATGAAACGTAATCTCTAAATATACCGTGATTTTCAAACCCACTTCTCGTTTAAGAAAAAGGGTCACTAAAAATTTGCCACCCCGAATTAGGCCAAACCTTGGAATGGGTGTAAATTATTTTTTAGCTGCCTGTGCGCCGGGAAGACCACAAGACAACGTGAAACTTAAAACCTTAAATGGAAGTTACTCTACGAAAGAACGAGAGATAGAAAGAGAGCGAGTGAAAAAGAAAGAGAAAGAGAGAGAGATGAATCCATTAATTATTCCCCGGGCTGCATGACCTCGGGACCCGGGGAGTCTTGCAGTGGGGCCGACTGAACTTCCCCCGCAAGGCCTGTCCCTTTTTTTTTCTTTAACAACGACCAACCAGAGTCGGAGTGTTCACTATAAATCACTAGCTGTATTAAAAGCTTCTTGGTAAACCCTAGGCCGGGTCGGCGGGACACAATTTATGACATCACTTTTGTGGCAAAATATATTGTTTAGTGAAATCCATCCGTTTGCAAAGCAGAAACATAACCCACTCTTTGCTGTTGTCAGGGAAAAAATACTATTGGAGATCGTTTCAGCCTCATTCTGTCTACATCTGGAGCTAACTTGAACACAGCAAGCCCCGATTTATCCATTGAAACCATGTGTTTTAAGGTTTGAAGGCACCGGGGTCCAACTGGTGTCCGCTGACCTTTATTGGATCACCCAAGGAAGGTGGATTGAAAATAAATATGAGTCATTTCAAAATATAGGAGATACGTTCTGTAAAACTCATTTATTGTCTCAAATGACTCCTATATTTGAAATCATCATTAAGAACTCTTTTTTTGGTGTGTTCAATTTAATTTAGAGCTTAACGCATGGTTCGACAGCACAGCGTTCTTATCACAAAGAACCAGTCTTATCAGATAAGAGTGGTATTATTTCACTTTCACAACCTACATGCAAATTGTGATGGTACTTTTTTTCCACCTTCCACCACATGACAAAAATCTCATTGCGAGCAGAAATAAATAAAAAGATTGCCAATCATTTAGAATTCTGAATAGCAAATAAATAAACTTTAAATACTTGTATGTGCATTTTACATATTTTTCTATATTTTTGAATTTTTAATTTTTGGAAAATGAATGAATGAATAAATTAAGATGACAATTGTACAACACACAAACATACACACTGCGCACTCGCTGGTGGTCCAATTAATGCCCCACTTTCCACAACACCACGAGGCACTAAATGCATGCTTTAGGGCTCTCCCTTTCTAATTTTTCTAATTTTATTCTTATTTTTATTATTTTTGAGCACAGTCAAAAACAATTGTTGTTCACGTAACTTTTCACAAAAAAATAAAAGTCATAAAAGTTGTTCTATGACCATTTAAAAAAATCAATTACAATAAAAATAAATGATAATATTTCAAATCGTTGGAAAAAATAAGTTTTGTTTTTCATTTTTGGAATATAGACAGACCCTTGTTGTTGTTTTTCCACTTTCTGTTGAATTCATCGACCACTTTATTTGTGACAGTGTCAAAGGGCCACGCAACCCTAAAAGATTCGCTGTTAAACCCATAGAAAAAGTGTTATTTTTACAAGGGAAAAGATGAGGGGGATCTCACGACCACCACTGCCAGCACCTCGACACCCTGGTGAGACAGACACAGTGTAGCGCTAATTTCCTCTAAAAGACCCCCAAAAAAGCAGCACTAGGCGTTGTCTAATGTTGGGGGCAAAATAGGAGAATCAACAACTCCCATTGTGGTGCATAACAATCGCACCCTGAAAACTGCACCTCCTGCCCTTAAAGCAGACCCCCTTTTTTTCCTTTTCATTCATCCTTTCTTTGAATCAGAAACTGATAGCTAAATGCATATTGACAATTAATGGCCATTTGTTGGTCCTGATTCATTTGAAAACGAGTTCAAACATGTTTTTATTTCTTTTTATAAAGGAGCAATTTCTTACCTTCCACAGCACTGGCCACGGGCAGCAAGAAACTGCACAAAAGCAGAATGTAATCCATTGTCACAGTGCGCTCATATAAACAGACCCACGACCGAGACAGAATATAATCCCGGTCTGTTCACAATCCACGCACAGTCCGCTCCTTCAAGTCCCAACCGTGCGTCAAAGGCACGGAACCATTCACCAAAACACCGAAAGGTTCGTGTTTTTGGGGAAAGAACGTCACCATTTAGTGCTTTAGAACACTGTTCGCTTTATTCTCTTCTTATTTCCAGGGCGCTTTTTGAATAGAACCAGAAGAACTGGCACCAGAATTCCCCCTTCTCAGCGCACTGAGCGGGTCAGCTGCGAGAAGGTAGCCCAGTCCGGGACCACACCATTGGGGCAGTATAGTTCCAGAATCAGGATTTTCCTTCTGAATAGTCGCCGAGAGTCCCCCCCTAAAAAAACCACACACTTCTGCGTGGAATATCCCCCAAACAATTTCAGGTTGGTCACAACAGGGGAAAAAGACGCACTTGTGAAACCACCATATTGCGCGTAGTCCACAACAACAAAAATAATTAAAAAATGGAAAAAAAAGATTTATGAAAAGAAAATGTGTCAGTCCACTTGCATCCACGGATAAACGATACTCCAGGAGGTGGGTTTCAAGGGGTACAGCATTTATTCTTTAGTCGGATTGATCATTGATCAACGCTGACTGCTTCTCTGTGCCGCCTGGCTTGCTCTGTGCACTGGAATGAAGCATACAGTTGGAGGCATAAGGAGAGGGAGAAGAGAGAGAGATAGAGGGAGTGAGGGAGGGAGAGAGAGAGGGAGAGAGGGAGAGAGGGAGAGAGGGAGGGAGGGAGGGAGAGAGAGAGAGAGAGAGAGAGAGAGAGAGAGAGAGAGAGAGAGAGAGAGAGAGAGAGAGAGAGAGGGGAGGGACAAATGTGACAAATGTTTACACTCCACCACTCACTCCACATGTTGTCCCCTATTATATTATTTAAAAACTAATATATATATATATATATATATATATATATATATATATATATATATATATATATATATATATATATATAAATATATATATATATATATATATATATATATATATATATATATATATATATATATATATATAATACACAAGCCAAAGGTATAAAATGCAATAGGTTGGCATTACAGAAAATTACAGCAGTGTATAGCAGTGTTTTATGTTAATTTGGTGGATGGCTCTTTTGTTGTGGTTAAGCCATTTATCCAGGCGTTTTTTCTTTACTGTATGGGATTCAAATTCGGGCTCACACGCGCTCTCAGGCGCAGGCACGGACACACAGCGCCCCCTGCGGATCACAATAGACAGAGAGTGAAAGAGAGACAGAGAGAGCGAGAGAGAGGGGAGCGAGAAATAGAAAGAAATACAGAAAGGAAGAGGAGAGGGAAGAATTTTATCTGGTGAAAATATGGTAAAATCAGTTTAGTTTCATCAGAGTGCCATATTTTCACTATCATAATATATAATATAAATAAATGTTCATTCTAATACTTTTAAGTGACGCTCCAATTTCATGGATTCAAATAACAAAACAGAGGGCTTCTGTTACTGCCTGAACTTTACAGGCATTTTACTCACTCCCTTCTGCCTTTACAATTGCTTTATTGTATCACTAAGTGCTCGGGGCCCATTCTTAAAAGTGGAAAAGTTATATTATAGTTTGTAGTTCTATAAGCCATATTTGTACTCTTGTATTTTCTTTCAGTCATTTGATGATGTCATCATGTCACAATGCTTAAAAAGGAATTTATAGCAGACCTGGGCTCAACCTGGCACAGTAGCATCAATAATGAGCTTTTGCAAAAGCTGATTTCATTACTGATTATCTTGTGTTTTCTGCTTTATGTGAAAATAAGAATGAAATGGACAATAAACTACTACTTTTGGTGCATTAAGATGTCAATGTTAATTCAGGCATTTTACAGTTTGCAGGTCACTTTTACTATTTACCGTTATTTTATTGATATGAAACAGCAGGGTGTCAATTCAAGGGAATGCATTGCTTGAAAGTATCTCAAGAAAGGAATATCAAACTTTCTGCCATTTGTGAGGAAATAAGACTTGTGAAATGTTGCAGCGACGCCAAATGACTGTAAAGTTGAAAGGCGATTGGATGTCATTTCCTGGGAGGTGCAAGCAGACAGATGTAACCATGTGGTCTGTTGTTTGTCTCTTACATGGACGCCCTTAACACTGACTGCTGGATGGTGCCCAATATGTTAAAGGAAAAAGCACATTTTTGCGTTTTATTATCGAGAAAAGGATCATGAAAGATAATTTCATGTTAAAACGTTCACGCATACAAAACCTAAAAATGGGCATTGGTATGTATACTTTCTTTCTGCAACTAAATGGTAACATTTTTTAAAGTTATGAAGGCAATATTAAGGAGCATAATAATTCTTAAGGTATTATCCCAGTTTTATGTATCAAAACAATTAACATCAATGTTGCTTATTAATATTTTTTTCCGAGCATCCACAAATTCCATTTATTTATGTTCTATTGCTAAATCAAAAATTAAGTGCCGCACTTCAATAACCATACAGATTTTTTTTTTAAATTTACAATACGTAATGCCTTGTTTTTTCTTCCAAATGAAACAATCTAGATTAAATACATTTATAAGGCTTCATATTATATAGTTAAAAGATAGGGAGTGAAAAATCTTTTATCCCATAGTGTCTGATTAGTAAAACGATATGTGGCTGCTTCCAAAGCACGCCATGTAACGTTGAAGATTCGTCTCAGTTGCCATGAGAGGCCAGGATTACAACTGCCACTGCTTTCTTCACAACACAATTCTGACTATATTGACATATAACAAAGAAGCTACAAAAACTTCTAAAAATCTAGCTTTAAATTCCAAACATTTTGTTTTGATTTCAGGATTTGTTTTAGACAAGCCAGAAATACAACACTGTTTTATGACGTCAAACGCAATTCTCTAGTGCAGAGAGAAAGAAAATATAAAGCACACTGGATATTGGGCTGTACTTTCCAGCAACTATTTTAGAAAATCCATATAATTAAGTTGACATTTCTTATTTTTACTATGATACATTTAGTGTAGTTTTAGTTTTCCTTTGATAGAGTGTATAACTATGGGCCTGTGAAAGATTTTCCTAAAATATTGTAAATTGCAATAATAAAATGTTCTACATTTCCCTTGGTTAATGGCTGTCACACATGGAAAGTTCATTACTACCGCGGGCACATGAGCAAATTATTATAATCCATTATTCAGAACCTTCCATCCTATCGTCTAACTGCAAGAACAATACCTCTTCTAAAATTGTATTAGCCCCATAACAAATCAATTTTGATTTGATCTGGTTTGTATTGCATGCCTCAATATAAATTTTTAAATAGCATATATACACACATGCAGAGATTTGAGTGCACTATGTGATGCAGAGAACAGCACACGGCACCTGGCGCATATTAGAAGCACAGTTCGCAAAGTGGACGACATTTTACTGCCATATGGAAATTTTTCATGCTTACACCTACTGGGCCCTCAGCAGACACTCAGAAACATCATCCGTCCTTCCTCCCACTCATCTTCTGCCAGGATATCAGTCTCTCTGTGCGTTCTCTATTTCACATACACTGACAAAAACACACCACGGACCTTCTATTAACACGCAGTAAACGTGTACTTTTCTGCCACCTTTACAAATCATATGGTTAAGCTCCGACACAATCACACACATTAACCCCATTTCTATTATGTAAAAAAAACCTTTGCAGACACACACCCACTGTAGCTCTTACTTATGTCTGGGTTTGGTCTAATAGCAGTACTAATGTGATGTGAGTGTGAGCGGATCGCTTTACTCCAGCAATATTAAGGGAATGGTACTGTTGGTTATGTTAGAGTGTCTTTTGACCTGAGTGTGTATTTGAGTGTGTGTGCTTGCTGAGTGTGTTGGTTTGCATGTGTGAGTGTGAACAGGCGTTGAGTGCTGCTGGTAGTAGTACTGGTGGAGGAGGAAAGGGTGGTGGGTGGTTCTGGAGAATCTCAATATGTGCATGTGCCGGGGGTGGGAGCGGGGTTCACAGAAGTTTTGCAGCTAAGTGGGGGTAGGGTGGGGGTTAGCCTAATCCTCGAGGCCTTCACCACTGACCGAGCACTTAACACAGGATCACAAATGCAGTTCCAGCTGAACCCCCAAGAGGACTGCCACAAACAAACCAGCCTCCCCTAAACACAGCACCGCGAACATGCACGCAAACAAACACCGAACACCACATGAACTTTCCAGGTCTCACCTCTTGTTCCAGTCACCAAATTGCAAATCAGCACCTCTGTGCTAACTGCCCAACGCTCGTTTTCGTCTGCAAGACTACAAAGTTTGCAGCAACTAGCTGCTGTCCGACGTTGGTGACTGAAGCGTGTTTCCGGCAAATGATACATTCCATTTTGTTCACCACAGTACAATGTGGTAGAAACAAGACTCCACTACTATTACTCTGAGATGTCGGCTAAGTAAATATGTTGAAATTAGACCAACACGACATTAGGCCACTAAAGAGTTATAATGATAATGTGAAAACAAAAAAGAGCAAATATTAATACTTGGTTAACATACAGAACAGATATATATTTTTCCAAATATGCAGATCTTGTTTTGTTCATAATATGTACAAGCTCCTATAAATTGATCACTTCCCCTTAAATCGTCAACAAACATCAAAATGTTGGCCAGGGTATACACTCATCTAAATTGTTTAGACTTTATACTCCATTATTATTAAAAAAAAACTGTACAAAAGAATGCTGTACAGTACAAAAAATATTTTTCAATGTAACCTGGTGGTGGTAAAATGTACACGGCAATGTAATGTGAATCATGACCACTTTTATATGCTTCACTTCACTTTTCTTTGTGAACAATTTACTTTTGCAATGTGTGTTTTAATCTATTGTAGGGTATAGACCTAACCTTAAGGGATAATCCTTATCACGTAAAAGCACTTCCTCCAAAAAGTAATTTTCTAAACTGAATGAGGCTGTATGATTCATCATCCAGTCACAGTGACAGTCTGACTGACAGATACACAGCAATAGTCTTTCGTACAGTATATTGTATGCTTATCACATATTGTATGCATAAGAAATACTCTGTGCCTCAAATAATTACCCATACTGGGGACCAGCAATGAAGGAATCAATCTTTCATCACTACCACAGGATTATATGAGGAACATTGGAAGAAACAGTCAGTTGTCTGCACGCTACTTGTATGGGAAATGGGAGTGTTGCGGATGAGGTGGCAGACAAGTGATTACATTCTTTTCCAAATCAAATGGCATGCAGTTATTTCCGTTCCAAGACGAGTTCAGCACTGATTTAACTTTCTTTTATCCTGAGACAGTTTTGGAAGACTAAAACTAAAATCAGTTCTTTACTTTGTCAACCAGCCATTTTGATTCCATAAAAATTATGTGTTTTTTGGGGATTTACTCCAGCAAAGACTGAACAGTGTGAAGGGTGGGCTACAGTTGAGTTCATAAAAAGGAAAACGAGAAGGTGAACATTTGAAGTACCCGTTTGTTAGAGAGAAAAAAAACTTGACTGTGCATGATGTATGTGCAGACTTTGGCACTAAAACGTGCAGCCTTAAAAATAATGAAAAATTAAGGGTGCGAGTATGAAGTAGAGTAGATCTATGCCATCCAAACTAATTTAGATGTCAAACATGGTCCAACATGCCATTTAAACAAAAGTGATGTGGAAAGTGGAGGCCCTTGGTGAACAGGAGGCTTTTCATTGGCGACAATACTTGAAACATGACATTCTTGGCTGGGCTTCTGAGTCAAAAAGGTATTTAAGTTCATATACTTTCAGCCACGATCTGCACAATACAAAGTTGTTGAACACATCTGCAGGCATTCTGTTTAAACCATGATGGCCGTCATATACAGTAAATACAATGTCTATATAAAAGGATTCACATCCAAAAGTAGTTTTCGTAATGCACTACAAACCACATAGCTATTATCCAAAGTTTTTTCATTTATCGGGGACACAACTGAGATTTGTGGACTAAAAATTCATTTATTTTACCACCATGTTGATGCAACGCAAATCTCTTTTTTACCCTAACAATGTAATTTTGTGAGTTACACACTTTGTGTTTTATATTAAGTTGAATTACCTTTCTTCCAAAAAGCCTTTTTTTTTGGATGTCAGATTGATAAAAGCTTTTTACACGCTTACAACCACATACTGTAGCTGGCCTTGGATCAATTTCTCAACTGTCATCCATCTTGTAGTGATTGATTAAGGATTGGCCCATGCCGGCCTCTTGTTCTGGTTCAGCTGGGATCAGATCCAGCTCTCCCTGTAATACTGGAACGGATAAACGTCATGCAAAATGGATGGACGGATGGACTCCAGTATGAAGGAAAGCGGTTCACGCAAGATGCTTTAAGCCTTTGCTCAGAATCAAAGGTCTAGGATGAATAATCACCAGTGCTGGTCCAATAACATAATGATTGATTGTCCCTCACCCCCATACTGTCTGAGATAACATTGCTCAAAGTGTTCAAACATAATGTCAACACACTGTCTCCCATGTGGGGCCCCTATTCGCTATGTGCACCCAGAAATCGTATGTTGGCCTTTGACCGTTCAGCATGTTCAGCTGCAAAATACAACGCTCCCTGCAGTCTGTGTAACCTCGAGGGCAGGCAACAGTGGCAAATGGTGGCCCATGCTGTTTACTGTAGGTCAGTGCATTTCTCTGTCAGCATCCCTTCAAAAACACAAACAAAATCACTGATGAAACAACTGTGGAGAAATTTATGGCTCTTGTAACAACCATTGACCACTGTGGGACTATGTTTATTGGTAATCTCATGTCTCGTATGGGAGACTTATTTGGGCACACTCAGTTAAGTGCAGGTCAAAGCTTTGGTATCCCCTTCTTATGAGGATAAATTTGCAGCAACAAATGTTGCCTGTAAATACTGGCAGTCAGTTTCAAATGGGTTCAAGTCCCCTATCACCGCCAATTCTCCCAGAGATGATTATTTGTGACAAACATGCTAACTTTAAAATAAAATGGTTTCAGTTTAGCAATGGTTGCCATTTAACATGACTCCCATCTGCCACTTCGCTATCTGGTGCAACATGCCACGAACCAAATGTCGTATAATGGGGAGCAGAGAACATTTACCCCCACATCACCCCGAATAAACACACACAAATATTGAAATGTCTCCCATTTCTCAGGATGAATAGCTAACTGCTGATGTGAAAGCCAAAACAAAGGCATCCAAATGAGATAGTGACATGATTCAGCAAGTGTATGCGCGGACACCTGGCAAGAGGTCATTCAACAAGCGTGTGTTTTTATATTTGAGTGCCAAGTCCTTATTACCTGTGTGAGTGTGTGCAGTTGAAAGCGTAGTGTAGCGTGTGTGCTTTGCATGCAAAGTCTTTATTACTAAGAGTATGTGTAATGCACCAAAGCGCTTATTATTACCTTGGCTTTGTGTTGTGTGTGTGCTGTCCCTATTAGATTCTTTCTCGATACCAGATGATGCTGTGTAATTGTGATAGTATTTGAGAAACCGACCCTAGTTAAAACAGGGCAGGACTGTTACAAACATTTTCAAAGAGGCAGGTTTTCCCCAGCTGTTTATAAAAAAATATATATATATAATCTTGATTTGCCACCCGACGATACTTGACTTTAAGGAGATAGAATGAACTATGTCATTATTTTTCTGGAGGGCTTTGACATGTCTATGCATAACAAATCTTGACATCATTGGTGTTTGAGGAAACAAGTTAAGCTTGTATTCTTAAGATGAAACTCACAAAAAGTCTAGAACCCTCAGTATCACATGTTTAGATACTGGTGATTTGTATTCAAACATTATGGCATTGCGATATGTGACAAAGTAGCCGCTGCAGAGACTACAATGTTGAAGTTATTTTTTATTCTATAATTTATATTTTATTCATTTATTTTTGTTTCAGTATGTCTCAATTTCTGTAACCTTGCTAGCTGTAATAACTTTCAAGGTAGCAGCCCTGTTAGGGAAGGTAATACTTCATGAATGCTCACTCATGTCAGGGCAAGTTTGTGTGGTGTTCACATAACTTAGTATAAAGGTAGACTTTCAAAAAAAAGATGTTTGCTTAAAGAATCTGAACATTTTTGTTTTTTCTATTTTGCCTATTGCTGTCTACTTTTTAATGTTTTCTCCATTATCAGAGAGCAGTAAATTAAATTCCCTAATTTTTCAAATTCTTTAATAAGACTCTTCTCCAGGGATGCAATCAAACAAAAAGATTACAATTCCTTTAAACAAATTTATCCTGAACCAACAGCAAGGACACACACATTTATTCCAATGATGTGCCGTAAGAATGACATGTTCAGAATTTTATCTAGTAATTGTTAAGGTGGCAGCAGACATGATTAATTTCGAATGCCACTCAGTTTTGCAGACAAGCCCAAATAATTCCAATTAAATCACCGCCTAGAAGATATGCATACCCATCTCTTGCCTTTGGTCATAACAACCATGTATTGCTGCAACCCGATTCTGCACTAAAATTTAATGAACATCTCTATTATGTCTTGCGAGATTCATCTCAGTAGTTTATGCAAATTGTTGAGAAAAGACAAAACAAAAACAGCAACAAAAAATAAAACTTCTCTGAGTCAAGTTCTGTAAGAACAATAGTCTTTTCACAGAGCACATCAAAGGGACATATAAAAGCAAGGAAACTTGGGCCACATTTGCTTCTGAAAAAACAGTCTAATGATTGAAACATTGCAAAATGAGCCCCATTTCAACAGTGATGGAAAATAGCCTAAGTATAATGCCAACTGAAAATCGGTCTTGCATGTCTGCACAATTTTCACCTGCCCACCAATTGGGTATTTTATTGGCTATGTCCAACAACAACATTCTTATACTCTTGTCTGTTTATGTTGACATTGAGAATGTCAGTTTTGGGAGTGCCGTTTTGGTGTGGAGATAATAAATGTACCCTTCACGTTATCAAGTTCATTGTCAAGTCATTATCTTAAGAGGCGGGTACATATCATAGCCATTTTCAAAAACAGCTGTTTGACTAGTTTGTTTTCGAATCAAAGTAACCATAGTGAAAAGAGCAAATGTTCCATTTTATTGCGCATGTGTTATTTAGAAAAAAAATCATACAAAACACTGGCGCCTGTGCAACTAAACAAACATGGGCAGTCACTTATTTTCCCCATGTTGCATTATTTTATGTTTCCCTGCTGAAAGTAATCACTGGGTGTTTAGTGACTTTACCCAGTGTTCCTTACATCCCTCCGGACTGGCACAAACACACACACAGGTCTGTCACCCATAGTGATGTGAGTGATCTCTGTATGGACGCTGTTGAGGTGTACAAGGGGGCATCTGGTCTTTTTCCCCTCTCAGTTGCTGAAATGTAAACACACCAGTTGCCTGGATTTGCCAAATGAGCACCTGGTATTTCAAAGTAGACTTTTTTTCATGCCCTTGTTGGGGCAAAACTGTTCAGTTTTATGTAGACTTCCACACAAGAAGGCTGTTGCACTCGCTCCTTTTCACTACCAAGCCTATCATTGGAGGGGGGGTAAGTACATGGGTGAGACAGGCCAGCAGGCCCACACATGCGCACGTCACACATTTATTTGCACATGTATTTGAATGCTGCAGCATCAAACCTTATAGTAGTCGGTGTATTCACACAACAAATGTATATTACACGCATACCACCCCCTTCACCCCACACACACACACAAGTCTGTGGGCAATGTAATAGTATATGGTAGGATTACTGTGATTCATCTGCCCTGCATTACAGTGGTGTGTGTCAAGACCTTCTCTGTGTTTCAGTGGGCTTTTTGGACTTTCCATCAGAATAGTTAGCCAGAGATGTGCCAGATCCCAAACCTTCATTCTCAGAATGCAAGAAGAAAAATTTGGGTCACACATTAGCTCATAGGTTATATCCAGTGTTTAAACTAAATGTGTTAGTAAAGAACAAAAATAAAAAAAGAATAAACTTATTTGCGCTCAATTTAGAAAAGTACTATGTTTTACTTTAAATAAATTACGCTTCGATAATTGAACATTTATGGATGTTTTGGGGAGCCCAATGAAGATAACATAGGAGTATCAACTGACAGTGGCAAGTTAAAAACCACAAATAGTCATACATTTTCAGACATAATATACCATAACATAACCTGCTATCTAATCAGATTGTGGCTTTGAAACATGAATGTATTTATTGGACGATAATATATAAAAGCAAGTTTATATATAATAACTTGTTTTTGTAGCGATAAGGAAAGGGCATCTCTGTGAGCCATTTAAGTTGTCCCACATTAAAAAAATATCAGTGCATGGCGGTCACAAATTAACATTAAAGCATCTCCTTTTTCCCACAAGGTTGAAACATTGAAATGTTTTAAATATTTTGTAAGATTCAGGTGATCCAATTTAGCCTTTATAAGCAAATATATAAATGTAATAACAGTTGTTGTGTAAACGGAAGATAAGAAGTAATACCTCAGAGTCAGCATCACCAGTTGGCCCAGGGATCCTTTTACTCATCACACATATGTCTCACTAAAATGGAAAATGTGGTCATGTTGCTGTCAGTGTTGTGATTTGTGGTCTGTTGCTTTTGGGGCCGATTCACATTCATGTGATAACAGTCTGTCATGCTACTGCATGCCTCATCTTTAACACTGGAGAAGGGAGAACACTGGCCGTCTGTCATCAGTGCAAACTGACACTTCCTGGCCCACACCCTCTCAAACCTGTCTGTGGCCTCATTGGTCGAAAGTCAAGGAGCGCTTTTGGATTCATAAACACATTCCATTTTACACATTCATCTAAATCAGCAGTCTGGAAGTCAGCTTTGACTATAGTTTCTTTTCATTCATTTGTCAATGACAAAACAAATGACTACCTTGGAAATTAGGTCTTTAGTTATTTTTACACAACTGATAGATTGAATATTTTTGCCTATAATTGCACCTGACTTTGGTGAACACAAAACGAGTCCTGTCTTTAACTGTCAAAATAGTCACGATATTGAGTGAATGTCAGTGTAAATGGGTAATTGGAATGTCTGAGTAGATCATTTGGACAATGAATTTTTTTTTCATTAACTACAAAAATATGGTATCGGCATTCATCTACACGCTGCCATTGATAAGTACTGTGAGCTCTCTTGACACCATAATGATGGGTTATTTTCACCGGGAATGTAATGTTGTGATTCCTGCGTGGATTGAATGAGTGTTAGTCATATTTGCGTGAATGGGAGAATGTTTGTACATATTTTCATAAAGAGACCAGGAAAACGTATTTTCTTTCTGGCGTTAGTTAACACAAGGACTTTGGGAGTTTTGTCAAGGGCACTTTGAAGGTTAGGATAGGTTTGTATTCAGAGAGGCAAAGGTTAATAAGAAAATTATTGTTTTAAGTGTTTGATATAATGATTCCTCTGCATTTCATTTCAATATTACACAGCTGCCTTTGTTTTTATAAGTGATATAAAAAAAGTAGAATTGAGCAAGCGATAGATTGAGGATTGTTAATTATCCCTTGCTGTATTTTTACTAACAGACGGCAAATATATTTCATTACCAATTTTGTTAACGGTTCAACATTGTTAGCGGTTCCTGCTCCACTCAATATCATTATAGCTTATTAAAGTCCAAAATAGTGTCGGGTGTTTGCATGTGCTGCTGGAAAAGTTTGACTTTTTATATCCTTTTACCCTTTCCTTCTCTGTTGTTCATAAAACTTTGGCAAATTTGAAGCACCCTGGTGTCCTCCTATTTGCTGGCGGCAAAGGTGCTCTAGATTAAAAAGAAAATTGTAAATTGAATTCACAGTTGAGGAAACAAACAGATTTGCATGCATCTATCCATCTGAGATGGGGGTGGCCAGCTCCAGGCAAAGAATTGTCCCACCTCTGAACTGTGTAATGTACTAAACTAATTACTGGGCTTTAATTGGAGAAATGTGTCATCAAATTTGAGGCTAGGTCAAATAGAGTATTGTGACCCGGTCAAAAAGGGCACAGTTTCTCCTTGTTCCCTAAGGAGAAACTACAATGAAGCATACTCTGTATGTAGGGAATTCTCAATATTATATGTTATTATACAATATGCTGTATGTATCCCTACCATTGAATGATTCAGTTCTACCAATGTTAATATAATTCTCCTATATTGTGATTGATTTTGTACTGTGTTGCCATATAGATAAAGTGTATTCCTTTAAAAAAAAAAAGATAACCATAACCCTTCATAATATTGCATACATTTAATAAACTTTAAATCAATCTGAAATGCTGAGGCAATTAATAGATTAATTCATCCGTCGTGGCCAATTGAGGTCAAATCTTGCAAAACTTTTAAGGTCACAAGAATAGGTAGGGGTTTTCTTTGCAATTTTGTAAGCAGTTTTTATTAATGCTGGTTGCCAATATACACATCAATAGGGAGAGAAAAGGCATCTTTGCTCTTCCAGGGCATGACAAGGAGACTCAAGGGGCAAGTATAAGCAGACAGAGTGACGCGGTTCCTCCGCTTTTTGAGCTTTAAGCCATTTAGCAGATAGAGGTCCCATCTCAGCAGGAATTTCACACCCTACTGACAATGTGTCTTCTGTCAGCTGCCGCTCAGGAAGCTTTAAACATCCTTCCTTCCGTCTCTTTCCAGCTTCTTCTTAATTCATCATGGGCCTTTTCTACGTTGTTAAAAGAAAAGTCAGAGGTCTGGATGACTGGTCAGGAGTCAAGGGATGAGTGCCTAGGGTGGGGCTTTGTGTTTTAAGGCAGTCTGTTGGTTTATTTGAGGAAAGACATTGGTGTTTTCACTTAAAGTTTAAAAGATAGCATAGCCAAAGTCTGGACATCACTACTCAAGATAGAAGAGGCTCACAGTTTGCAGCGCCATTGTTTCCACTTCCTCAACTGACCAGTTTAAAACCAAGAAATGAAATGTGGGAATTTTTTTTTTTTTTTTATTGGGCCTCTTGCTCACATCCAAAAATTTGGATATGTGCTTGTTTTTTTGATAGAGAAAAAACATTGGAAAGTTACTCTGAATACCACTGAGAGTAATCCTAATGATATTTCTTCAGGAAATTGTACATTTATTCCAAATTCCTCACTGAAATGTATTATATTATATTATAGAAATATATATTGGCATTATATTGATGAAGACACGCAGTTGGTTAGAGCTTTTGCAGAGGGAAGTAAACAATAGTGTTAACTAAGAAGTTACATCTTATTCACTCACTTGTACTTAAACGCCTTGATTAGGACAATGTAATATATGTATTTGTTATAGTTAACTGAAAAGAAATTGATTGACAACCAATTCAGATGTAGTCTACTGTTTGCCTCGAGGTAGCTCGGATAGTAGCTTTTACCCTCATTTGCTTAAGCAGTATACTATAAATCAGATTGATAGATTGCACCAAAATATCTTAACATTTCCCTTGTTTTACTTATGAGGATAATGATAGTTGTTTTAAGATTTGCTTCAAATGAAAATTTGAGGGACCAAAATCAGCCACAATAATTTCAGTTGAATGCACATAGACAACTTGTATTCTGCTGAAGACAGCATATGAAAGTTGGTTGCATCTGTTTGTACACCCAATGTAAAACAAAATGTAACTAAATAACCCTAAACCACAATTGTTGTTCAAAAGTAAACTGCGGAATCCCTTGACTAACACTGTCATGAATCATCTCGCGTCACAAATGTGTTCCTTCCTGAAAAGGAAAGGCCACATCCTTTCCTGCAGTGAAACACGTGCTGTGAGGAAGGTAATGTCGCTTTCTTCTCTCTGTGTGCTTATGTGTCATTTTACAAGCCCTGAAGGACAAGAATAAAGGTACATGGTGTTTCCTTTTTCCTCTCCAAAAGTTATGTTCTAGTCCGTCACACTTGATTATCAATGGCTATGAAATGAATTAATTAAAATAGTTTTTTCCTGGAGTTGTAGAAATTCGTTACGCTTCCTTGGACACAGCAAAAATAATTAGACATAAAACGTGCCAGAAAAGTTCCTGGCTTGGTGTCAAGTTTTATTTAAAATCCAAACAACAAACAAGGAATTTTCAGGCTGAAAAGTAATTTATGTATAATACATGACTGTGATGTATGAAGGATATTTTGAATGTATGCTTTCTGTAAATAGCTGGCAACTAGTCCGAGTGCACTCACAAAATTAACTGGGATAGGTTGGAGTTGCTATTGACTGATGAATATTAGTTAGGAAATAAAAAGTTTTATAAACAAAGTTGGTTGCACAAATATCAGCTAATAACAGTGTGCAACATTACAGATTTTTTATTGTCTGTACTGTAGTATGTAAGGGTTAGAGAGTTATCCCAGCCAATCCATAATTACCATTCATTTAGCTTTTTTCAGAGCATTCTTTAGGAGGAAGTCTTTTTCTCATGTTTCTAGCAGAACATTGGAGTTGTTGAAGGCACAAAATTAGGCGGAATTAAATTGGGGAAAAGAGGAAAGGTCAATTAGCTAATAAGACTAGGGAGATGGGGAATGTTTGAAGAAAAGAATGCTGATTTTATTGTTTTAGAGTCCCATTGCCTCCCTGTAGAACATGTTAGAATTACAGTGGGGGAGGTAATCTGGCAAATGGTAAGGTGTTCTCTCAAAGCCATAGGGGTACAGGTGTGGCGTATGGCTTTTGATGCATCAAATGTGGAAAAAATAAATTAGCTTTTACGCCATCTGCTACAATCCTATGTCTTCCAACCTTTTATTAATGTTTTATCATTAACAAAAGCCTGGTATTTGATGATTTTGGTCAGGCCCGCTCTGATCCAAATCGGAGTTGTTGAATTTAGACAGAGTGGTGGAAATTTAACATATATATATATATATATATATATATATATATATATATATATATATATATATATATATATATATATATATATATATATATATATATATATATATATATATATTATTATTTTTTTTTTTTAATTTTTTTTTTCAAGACAAAATGGGATGTCAGGCCAGATCTGGCCCATGTAATAAACTAAATATCAAACACACACTGGATTCAATACTAGGGCAGCCAGCCAGTAGATTGTTAGGGGAGTCTATTCTCATGTTCCACTATTTATGCTTTCATGTCTCTTACTTTCCCAACATTCTTATCTCCCGCATAATCATTCTAAGGCGGTTGATTTGACTGCAATGCGGTGGATTGTTTCTTTAACTAAATAGCGGTTTTACTTTTTACGTATATTTATTTTATTTTCCCATGTGATCATATGTTACTCATCAGTTTAGTAATGCATGTGATGATACGATATGCTGGAAGCCATGTGCTCCAAACTCATTTCAATACATGAGTGACATTGTGGTACTTTCCCTAACATTTTGCTGACTTTATATTCAATTGCAACATTTAGAAGTGAGTCCACTTATCAGTCCAAGTATAGAAAACCTTTCTAACTTTTAACCCTAGCAGCAAAGTACACAGTCATAACTGGTAAGTCACTGATAATGTCAGTTAAATAAATTTATCAAAAACATTTAAATGTTTGCTATTAATTCAAAGAAGGGCTCAAGACCTTTTTACTTATGTCAATGTTTTGATTTTCATTTATTTGTTATTTGCCCTGTCTTGTTTTCCACTTTGGTTCACGCACCAAGTTCCTCGTCTTCACCTAATCGTCTTTCAAAGACCCTCATGTTTTGTACAGGTGTTTCTCGTTGCCATATCACTTTCTTTGTATTTCCTTCTCTATTTGTTTTCAATCCTAGTCAGTACTTTTTTAAAGTCACCTTAAAAAGTAGACCAAGTCTGTCTTCCCACCCTAAATGTATTACAAGAGTTTTACTTTGTCACATTGTGTCTTTTTTTCCACGCCCAGTGGTACTTGCACTTGTAGTTTTGTAAATAACACTCTGTATTCTGGAGCCAAACTGTGACATTTTTGTAGGGAAAAGCAGTGAATATCAACTGTTCACATCGTATGACTTGTTGAAAATGATAATTGGAATGAGATATCAGTTTCCAGCATTGTTTATAATTCCTCAAATGATTGTTGTGGTCTTAGAAAAAAATAGGGTTCTTAAATTGCATCATTAGTAGAAGAGCATCATAATAAAATCATGTACTAGCTTTCGGTCACAGATTGTTGCAGCTTCTCCTATGTCTGAATATCCCTAACCAAAGACAATTTGAAGATAATTTAACATTGACTACTTTAATGTTTATACTTTGTGGTGAGCTTGCATTTACCCAGGAATTGCATTGCATGGTTCATGTGAAATGGTTCCAATTCTTTTTTTTCTTTAAAGTGCTGCAATACATCCATGCACCATAATATTATGGAAAGAGAGAGTGAGTGAGAGAGAGAGGGGGAGTGGAAGAGAGAGGAAAAAAAACATTAAATTGGATATCCTCCGATCGGACTTGAAGTTCATCCAAATGTCTATTTGAGTCCAATAAGCATGGGAAATATAGTATGTGTGAATGCGGCATAACTAGAAGGAACCATAGTCAATAATAAATATGCAATGCAAACCAGAAATACCAAAATAAAAACTTGAGTGGTCAGGCATCGGCCGTGGTCAGGCAAAGGCCGTGTTAATGTCGAATAAAGTAGTAAAAATGATTTCATACACTTAGATTATAAAAAAAATTACGAGTCAAAATTACATAATGTGCTTAGCACAAAATGGTACTCAATTGTATTTTTATGGCAGCACAGGGTATACTGCACATTTTCAAATTATATAGACCATTCCGCGGCAAGATTGACGTACCAATACAGCAAGGGTGTGTCCTTGTGGACATGGCAATAACAATTTTGTGGATTTTTACTTTACTACCAAAGAGGATCTTTACGTTGTATCACAGGGTAGATCCCTGGTCTTACGCACGAGGCAAAGCCTACCAGATTCGTAGCACCATTGTCACTTGAACAAATAATCATAAATACTTGAAGTGTGCATTGAACCTTCTGAATCATTGACATCACAATTGTTGAACTCTTTAGCTTAATTGAATCGTCGGTTCCAGCCTCTCCCAGTTGAAATAGATTGAATGTCTATCGCCATTAATTGGTGTCTTCAGTATTAATTTCCCTCTTTCACTACCACTGTAATGGTCTCTGTCCTTGAAAAGGTTAAAATATATCTTCTTACATTTTCATTCATTCATCATCCGTACTACACATTCTTGTAAGGGTTGGAGCCTATCCCAGCTGACTTCGAACGAAAGGTAGACTACACCCTAGACTGGTCGCCAGTCAGCCATAGGGCACACAGAGAGACAGGTGACCATTCACACACAATCATTAAATTTATCACTAAAATTATCTCTGTGACACAGCCTGTGTGACACAAGGTAAAGGTGACCTATATGTTCTCAGCACAAATCTTATTATGTGATGTGCCTGGTAGGAGTGATCGTACTTTCGCCTCTCAATCGTGTGTCAAACTACAAATGAGAAAAACGGTTTCTCCTTCCTTAAGGTAGAGGACGATCTGAGGTAACAAACATGCCACTGTTAAAGGACTGTTAAGATGCTTGCCTATTGATGCGAAGGACTTTTCAACATTTCTTTACCTATTGCTTTAAATTGTATACATTTAATTATATTATACACAGCCGTTAAAATCAGTAAAGGCTTATGTAATTTAGGATGTTCAGAAGCCAATACCATAGAGAGGTTTTATGTATGTAAAATGCCCATCCATCCCAATGATGAAACCACTTCAATTTAGAATGCATATCAGTCAAATGCAAAAAACCCAGGGAGAGTAGATGAAAACACCAAATGAAATGCCAGCTATAGATATAAATGTCTGAATGAGGAAAGCTCAGTGCGGATTTGTTATTGACATGCAAAACTATTTTCTTACAGGCCTCTATAACAAGGGATACAAATTAACATACATTTTGATTTCGGATGCATAAAACCAGTGCTTTTTCAGCAGATATGCGAGGATTGGAGATGGGCTTATTTTCTTCGCAGTTATTCATTATTCATTTTTTAGGCAGCTCATCTCTGGTTTAGGCTACAAGACTTCTTTTTATGCCTTTAAAAGATTCAAATATATGAATTTTGGTGGTCTGGTGGAAATCACTGTACTGCTAGGTGCATCTAGGGATACTGGATATTCAAAGAACAGCTTCGACATTAGAAAAACACAAACAAACATTTTACAAGAAAACTAATAAAAATTCCTGACAGGATTGCTTCAAATTGCTAGCGTTATGAGTAAAAAATAATAGATATAGAATAGAAACATATACATTTTAATAATGCTCAGGTGTTTTTTTCCTAGATTTTCTTCATTGGGACCATTCATAAACACCTTGGCCAATGACCCTTTGAGAATGCCTCACACAGGATGCCCTTTTGACCAAGCACCTAACACTTCCTGGGTCATCTGTCGCCTCAGTTTTAAAAGGGCCACACACACTCTCTCACTCTCTCTGTCTGGTTCACAGTACAAAAGATGTCTGCTATTGTAAAATCTGCAACACCAAGCCATTTGTGCTTATTTCTCACGTCAAGGCTGTGCATTCCAGACACCTTTTCCCCTTGTAAAATCAGTCAACAATAGTGAGTTTCTCAAAAGTTCCACAATATTTTGTCATACAGTGGAGAAGACTTGGAATTTGAAAAAAAATGATGAAAATGAGACAAGGAATAAAGGAGGTGAACAAGTCCTCCATTTAATAACTCTTCATACAGTGAATAAACGAATGACATCTTAGTAAGGAATTTCTTCTTCGACATTCTGTACAAGTGCTTATGAAAGTGTGTACACACTCACTTCAAAGTCATGCCATTCCTCCAGGCTCCCAAGACTAAGAACAATCCCATGACTGGAGCTGCTATAGTAATCCTTAAAAATGTTCACACCAACATGTAGATCCGAAAGTAAAAAAAAAACATTGCTACCCTTACATCATAATGTTATACTTTGCATTTCAAAGGATCAGACACAACCTCGTTAACACTTTATTCCTGACACAGATAAAGCTCATTGCCACCTTCTCTGAGTAGCATCCTGGAAGCCCCTTTTGGCGGCTGGTAGGGAGGTGGTGGACCCAGCGGCCCATTCAGTGTGGAATGGGGACAGGTGGTGTGTGGCCTTCTTATTTTATGGAAAGTTGCGGCAAGTGATGATCAATGCAGAAAAGAGATTAGTGAGTGTGTGTTTGGATTTGGTGTACAGGGGCAAACACGCCCCATCTGAGATTGCTGGAAGTGACGAGATGACAGAAAGAGGAGCAGTTTGGCAGATACGAGTATCTGTGTGTTCTCATGTGTTCACTTAGCAACAGAGTGTGTTCAGCCGGAGGTGACAGTTTGAACCCTTGCGTCTGATCCCACTTTACTTAACCTCAATGCATTTTTCATAAACTAACCTCATTATTACCAATACATTATCATCTGCCCTTGGGACATCCGCAGTCAGTCATTGCTCCATTTTTATTTAAAGTGAGATGATCTTCTCCTTTAATGACCCCTATCATAGGATGTGCAGGCAAAAGTGAGATTGTATTTGCCATGTACTTTTTTTTTAGGTTTGTTAGTAAGAATATGGTATATTTATTAATTTATACATTTATTTGTGCTGATTATGGGGATTGTTCATCTCATGATGGTTGTATAAGTGAGATACTGGATGTGGATGAATTAGATTATTATTCTTTATCTAACTTTTTCAAACCATAATTTTATACGTATGTTATACGATGTATTTTTTTCATGCTTTTTCACTGAAGCATTGAGTCGTCCATTTTTGTTTGGCATTATGGAGTCACACATGCCCAAACTTGAAAAACAAAAATGCAAAAAAAATCATACCACGGAGGCTACTGAAACAGATGATATTACACCTTATCAGGAAAAACACAAATTTCAATAACACGCCATTTACTTCAGAGAAACTTTTATCTCTTAAAATGTTTTACCCGCTAATTTCCTGAGGAAAAGTAAAATAAAACCAGCCAAAAGCTGATGGGAGGTAGTAGTATATCGGTGAAAAACCTTTAAGAATCATATGGTAATTCAAATTATGCTGATAATAATAAAGATACATAAAACAATAATAATTACTATAACAAGTAATAATAAGTACTTTTCGTATTTTGTTGGATTTTGTGTGGTCATTTGGGTAAAGAAAAGAACTAAAAGTTACAAAAATAAAATAAGAATAAAATCCCACACGGCAAATTATCCAACATGGATTACTTTCTTTGACAATTTCTTTGCGTGTGGGAGTATTTGAACCCTATTACACCTAGTCTGTGAAAATAATGTTTACACCAGGATGTTCTCACAGGCAATTGCCGTTCAAAGTGTCCTTTTTGACACCAATTTAATGTTCACAGCTGTTGCTGGAAAGCTTTATAGTCCATCAAGTAAAATGCGCAAACCAAATGTGGATGATAGTGAATAAACATTATGCCTGTAATTGGCACATTTCTTTTAGATGGGTATTCTGTTACACTCTATTTCTGGTTTCCCACAATAATATAAAATATTTGAAATTGTGCCCACATAGTAATTGATTTGTATCTAAACAATATGAGGACTCCGGCATGTTATGGTTTATTTGTGTGATCAGAATAGATGCATTTTTCTCTTTCTTTGCACCTGTAGGGCACAAAATTCACAATACTGCAATGTATTTCACTACAGTTAGTTTTCATTTAAATTTTTAAATGATTTTGCATTCTAAATATTAATACTATTATTAAATGTTTATTAATAGGAAGTTTGACATTCCTCAAATGCATGTAATAATATAATCTATTTGTCTCGGAGGGGTGACAATAAAGTTTAAATGTAAACCTCAAGCTGATTTTATATTTAATTACATACACTATAAATTGGCGGAATATGGCATGTGCTGTTTTTAGAGCAACACAACAGCTTGATATTAGCACCATAATCCTATCAGTGTATTAACCACACTTATCTTCCAAAACTGTGGCTGCTCTGAAAATGGACTTGATCTTTTGACCTCTCCCCTGTGAACCCCACCGGTCACAAGGAGAGGTAAGCTGTGACCCCGCAGGCTAACGGGAGCACAGCTGTGTTGGGGAGCTCAGGCTTAGCTGCTATAGATAACAATATGGAACAGCTAGATGAAGCACAACAAGCTTAATTGCTTTATCCGTGGGAGGAACAATCAGAAAGATGTCTGAGAACCTTTGTGGAAACCCTTCTGGAACAAGCCGCCTTGCCAACAGAAGAAACTGAGTCACCCTAAAGAGTTCTGACCTATTTATTGTAAATTTCCTCATTAATATAAATACTTTAAAGTTATGAATACTATCAATATATATATATATCATGATAACTATGTGTAAAATCAATGTTGATCCAAAGAACAGTGGGTATTTTAGAATTCTCCAAAGTAAAAGTTTTAAGGGGAAAAATGTAGGACATGGATTAAATCTCAAATATGTTTCTCAGTGGAAACATTGCCTTTCAAAAACATATCAGCAAGAAACTGCTATTAGTTTATATTGAAACCATCAACAAATTGTAAATATAAAGCCAATTCTCAGTATATTTGAAACAATATGACAATATTATTCATTCATTTTCCATTCTGCTTATCCTCACAAGCATAGTGGGGGTGCCAGAGCCAATCCTGGCCAACTGTGCGCAGTAGACAGGGCACACCCTGAATTGGTTGCCAGCCAATCACAGGGCACAAGGAGATGAACAATCATTCACTTTTACACTCATACCTAGAGACAATTTAGAGTGTTCTACCAGTGTACCATAATGTAAAATATAATATAATGTAATCATATTCTCCATGATTGCTCCAACAAAGTTCTAATGTCATAGTTTTTCACATTCCATATTATGGGCAAGCATATTCTATACCACTATATGGGAATGTGCTATTTGTATCAAGTCGGTGTTTGCAGAGTAGAGAAACAGCAGGAACACAGAAATGCAGACGAGCCCCTGTGGCATAAAATCAGCTCAAAGGCGCTGGCGAATAAATACAGTGTGATATTGAGGTCAGTGCCACCGGCTGTCTGTTTCATCGCTGTATCCACCAAAACATGATACTTTTCGTTTCATCATGTACATTTTCCGTGTTGGGTAATTAGCTCTGTCATCCCTGTTGCACAGTCAATGCAACTGCACCAACAGAAATGTACAGCAGCAAATTAGGCTAGAAAAAAAATTGTGGCTCGTAAAATCTCAGTAAGGATGGTTTCAGTCTGCTTTCTTTAGTCACAGGGTATACAGCTGAAAACCCTCAAGTGGCCCAAGGGCCCAATTCTCTTACAGTGCATGCATTTAACCAAAGGGATATGTGGATTAATAAAGTGATGCCACACAAATAGCACAGATGTTTATGCTGCTTTGGTTATGTAAATGATTAAATGCTTGTCTAAGTTAACAAACTTTGCACCCACACTTCTGGGGGTTAGGAGGTATGCGGTATGCATGATCCTTCTTGGTGGTCCGTGTCATGCAACACGGATATGGCTGCATCTTCTCTATTTTTGCTGAATCATTATAAATTCTGATTAAGAAACTTCAAACATAAGCAAGCACCCCCCTCCACTTCCCCAAAGGAGTATGGCTGAAACCACAACTGAGCTGAGAGAGAGGATAACCCACTGAGCCTTCCCATGCGGTTATGAAAACTGTAGAATAAGGGGAAAGTAGGGAGTAGTACTAGTGAGAAAGTGAATGTAGAGGAATGTTTGAGTAGTTGAACATCTTCCCATCTTCTTAACAGCTGTACAGCAGGACAGGGCTCATTACACACTTAAGGCATTACACCTCTGTTATGCCTGCAATTTTACTTTTGAACATGGCAAAAAATAATACCCAGTTAACCCAACCATCCCGGATCATTACCTTACACAGGACGGCACAAGGTCAGAACAATGGCTAGTGTTTTAGGGGTTAAATTTGTATCTTCACTCTTTTTTTTAGTTCAAAACAGTTTGACTTACACTGCTATTATTTTGATAAATAATGAACTGATTGTAGCTGATTTAGTTGTTGTCTAACATTTCTTACAATGCCAACATGTTATTGAACATGTTAGTTGGTGATAGCAAGCTGAGGTCTCTTTGGTTAGGCATAAATGACCTCTCATACTAACCTAACCTTACAGTAAATGCATTTTACTGTACATATGTTACAAACAGGGCGGCCTGGCAAATGAGTACTTAGCGCGTCGGCCTCGGCGTTCTGGGTTCCTGGTTCGATCCACGTCGGTCCTCCTGTCCTCCTTGCATGTTCTTCCTGGGCTAATGTGGGTTTTCTCCAGGTACTCCTCTCACATTCCAAAAACATGCATGGTAGGCTGGTTGAAAACTCTAACTTGCACCTAAGTATGAGTGTGAGTACCAATTCAGGGTGTCACCCGCCTCGTGCCCGAAGTCAGCCGGGAGAGGCTCCAGCACCACTTTGTGAGGATAAACGGTTCAGAAGACGAATGAATGGTTGCAATCTATGTGAAATGCCTCAAATTAAAGACTTGATTCTCATTTCTGAAGTTGTGATAAAAAGTCCCACTAACTAGATTAATGGACACAAGGTATGTCAATTCATGACTGATAAACCACTGCATGCAATATATTTGACCCTTGAAAAACATGCATGTCAGCATCATTTTCACATGTTTAAGGTAAATAGAGATTACACGTAAAAATGGTACATTATACTATGTTACTGTGTGTTGCCATGCAAACTAAAATCCCATGTTTTTTCTCTTCTTAAAGAAGCAAGCAGAAATTGAGCCAAAGGAAAGAAACAGTTCAAGTGTCTAGTACAATTTGGTATTCAGGTAGAATTGACAAGAGGCTGACAGTTTGAGGATTGATGGAATAATGGAGACAAAGGAAAGAAGGAGAGATATGATAAGGGAAGCATAAAGGGAATGTCAATCCAGGAAAATGAGATGAGGCCTCCATGTCACCATCACTAATAGCGAAAAGTAAAGTTTTGTTGAAATGCAATAATTGAGTAATTTATGGGATGGTATCTAAATTCATTATCTTTCAATAACAAAGCATGGAAGCTCCTAAATGAGATACCTGTGTACGGCAATCACAGGATGCTTGTTTTTTTTTAAACTGACATCCAGAACGATGTGAAATCTAAAGGTTTGTGTGCACCATCATGTCCAGTGGGAGAATATAAGCACCCTGAAGAGATCATAATGAGCCTCTCAATGCTCCTTTGTCCTCAAAGAAATTTGTTGTCCCAAGAGAAAATAGCCAAATAGCCATTTTCTGCTGCAGAAGTGAGAATAAACTGGCATTTAGAGCCATTCGGCTACAGGAGCTTGCGTTTACATGAGACATATCATTGTTGGCTGTGAGGGGATGGTGTAAGGTTTTTGGGGGGGGGGATTTGTGGGGGTAAAAGAAAAGGGTAAGTGAGGGAAGAAAGGGGGGTCCCAGTCCCCTGGAGAGAGACTGGGCAGGCATTAATCTTCCCCCTTCGACAGCTCCCTGAAAGTTTCTCAAGAAGGGCCATTTCCTTGAGCTATTATAATGCTTCACTCAAGCACAGCTCCGATGTAGTGTTTAGGGGAGGGAGGCTCAACTGAACGGATGGAAAAAGGAAAAAAATCTGAGTTTGTTGGACATTACAATCAGACTGTAAGGGATAATTTATCAGGTGTTTCCATATATTTTGCAATATTACTTTGATCTCCTAATCACTGTTCTGAGAGCATGGGTTCAGTACTGGCTCTTCCTGTGTGGAGTTTGTTACTTATGAGTGAGAACATTTTGGGGTGACCCACACCCACCGTCCACATTAGGCTGGAATAGAGTACAGCACCCCTGCGACCCTTGTGATCAAAAGTTTTAGAACATATACATTAACTTCTTTTTAACCTAAAAACAGAGCTCTTTGGACATTATTATTTATCGGAACGGAACGATACAACGAGCAAGCTTAAAGATTTCATCTGTCATTTCCCACTTTGTGGGATGTTGTGTAGAAATGAGAGACAAAAAGCACAGCTTTAGTTAAGGTCCGGAGTGACAGACGAAGCAAAAACTTCCCCACAGACTAACTCTAATGACCTACCTACCACCAGTGGCAGATGGTGTCATTTTACTTCGTTTAACTATTCAGCGCACTTTGCAGAAGGAGGTGCTGTAAGGAAGAGTAATGCCACACGCATTCCTCAGACATTCATTTGAGGTAATGCTAAGGCACATTTGGACAGGCAAGTTTAATTTTGAAATAAGGTACGGAGCATTTATGAAATAGACATAAAAAGTGGTGGTCTGCATAGAAGATGAAGAACACAGCATTCCAAAATAAACACGTGCTACCCCCAATAACATGTGGTGGGCTTCCATCATGCTGTGGGGTTGTGTCTTGTGCAGGTGCTTGTAATCTTGTTAAAGTTAAATTACACATGGATTTCAGTTAGTATCAGAAATGAGAATCCTATCCTTTCCTGAGGAACAATATTAAAAAAATCACAAAAAATATGTTATTTAATACCTTTGGTGTGATTTGAAATGGGCTGTCCACGATTGACATAATCCATTTTGACAAAAAGGATGAACAAGATGTTTTCTAAAGAGAAATGGTTCCAGAATCCAGACCCTTGTTGTTAATTGTAGAATTTAAAGGCCGGTATTTTTTGCAAAAGGGGAACTACTAAATCTTGATTTTAGGTTTCTCTCGGGGATAATCAAATTTATGCACCTAGCTTCTTTTGTTTAAATAATTAATCCAGATTTCATTACATTGTACTGTTTTGAATTGAGCACATCACGAAACTCTAGTTTCGTGATGTGCTCAATTCACTCAACTCTCACCATTCGGTTGGAGGCAAATTTATAGAGGTTTATAGCGCAATGTCTATGTTGGAGTAATTTCCTACACAACTCGTATTAACCATCGTTCCAATAAAAATAATTATATTGCTTGAAAAAACTAAAATGCTCGCCGCCACAACAATGAAACTACACGGATGAGGGCTCTGCATCCAAAAATGCTCCCATTTACACATGCATCACTTTCGGTTACCGACTCAGGGGTCAAACTGTGTTTTGCACTTATTTGGTTTATTTTACAAAGAAAAAGGACTACCGGTTGTAGCTCAGTAAAGATCAATCTATCGAAGTCAGTAAAGTATACCCTGAGGTGACTTTAATGGTACAGTCAGACCTGGCAGCATCAGGATGGGATGGAGGGCACTCACTCACTGTCCTTCATGTCTTGGCAGACATTTATGCCACATGCTCACGTGCAAACCCTTACCATTATTTAACAGGAGCTTTACCCCTGATTAAAATTCACCACATATCGTGCAGGGTCAAGGCCACTGGCAGGGTTGGGTAGCCTGGAAATCAGACAACAAATTAATTTCTTGAGACACCCACCCCCTCTAGTTCAAGGACAACAGCAGCCTCCTGTGTGCAGTGAAGCTGATAGATTGGAAAGGTAGAATTCAATACAACCCAATTAGAACCGAGCAGTGAGCTTTGGTCAACATTTTTTGGGAGTTCGCAGTGCTTTGTTTATGTACCGGTTATGTAGTATCATTTTCACTTCACTGGTGTAGAGTGCAACTAAATAAATAATGCATGAAAAAATGTCTAAATGCCTGTTGCATGATTCTCTTTGTTGCTAAATTCACGTAAACAGCATTTATCTGGGTCCCTTCAACAAGCAGAAGCTTCAGTACTACACAGTTCCAAATTCTGGGATCTTATATTGTTTCCTCATCAAACAGAACTAATAATTTTATGTATTAACTTACAATTACATTAAATGTCTTTTGGCGATTTCGGCTCTATGCAAACCATAGATTTTGTGACTTTATGACTATATGTTGGAATGCAGAATAGCCATTCTTGACTAATGGTGCTGTGATATTTCCCATTTCTTGAGAAGAACAGGAGTTGTATAACCTCCAAATGACGTGTGACCATTTGGAAAATTGATATTTAAGTATCTAGCCTCATCCTTAATTTGCCATAACATCATTCAACATGGGGAACGAGTAGAAGAGAAAAGACAGGATTCACTTGGAAGATTATAGACAACCTTGCACTATGATTGTGGTGGGGAACAGACAGTGTGTCTCCTGACCCTGGACATTTTGCTCACTATTCATCGCCGGGTCACTAAATGGGCTGAGACAGTAAAGGTCAAGTCAATTGGATTCACCAGACATGATGGATCCACTGCTGGTAGCTGGCTGTAGCAAAATAAAAGGACAGCAATATAGGACTACATTGTAATGTGTTTAAAAAATCCTCCGTGGGTTTCCTTCGGCTACTCCGGTTAGTTCCCACATTCCAAAAACATGCATGGTAGGCTGATTAGACACTCTAAATTGCCCCTAGGTGTGGGTGTGGGTGTGCGTGTGCATGGTTGTCCGTCTCTTTGTGCCCGGCGACTGGGTGGCCACGGATTCAGGGTGTCCCCCGCCTCTGACCTGGAGACAGCTGAGATTGGCTCCAGCACCCCCTGTGACCCTAATGAGGATAAAGCTGTTCAGAAAATGAGATAAGATGATATTATATGTAAACATTGCTATGGATATGTGTGAGGACTTTCAATTTTAGTTATTTTAAATTAATTTGCTGTTTATATTTTAAACATTTTGAGTTTTAGTACATTTCTCATAGAAACAGAAATCAAATCAAACAAGCAAGCCGCATATTAGTTACCTTTGAGTTATAGCGCTTACAAAAAAAGGTAACTTGAAAAGGCAGTACGTTGTATCGTTGTGACAACTTAGTTAAATAACAATAAATAAAAATACGATCGGAATAAGCATACTTTGTGTCCCTGTAGTGTTTCATTTAATTGAATCAACCAATCCAATGGAAAGAACAGGTGATGCTGTTAGACACCTGACATCCTGAACCTGGTAATACATCTTGTGCTGGTGATTTGTCATGTACAAATCTAGCAAAAAGCTTCGTGGGGTGGTGGGAAATTGAAGACTTAGTAATTTCGATTCAAGGGACTAAATAAGAGAATATTTCTTCCTAGCAATTGTCAGAGTAGTACTTGTGTTCATTTTAATTCAGGGGAGAAATGTAGACTGGTTGAAAAGCAAAATGTAGCACAGGTAAATAAAAAAAACATGCATCAAACCCCCCTAACCGTTTGTGGAAACAAAAGCAAAAACACGTCACAATATTTGCCTATTCTAATGTGGATCACACACAAACTAACCATTCTTGGGGGCTTTTCATAAGCTATTATAAAGTAAAATACATAATCCGGTGACTATCCATTTTTCACAGCATTTAAAATTTACCAAATCACAGCCAGAAACATTCAGGACAAGTGGCCAACTGTTATGAGGATACATTTTGTATGTACGTAACTGGAAAGCTTCACTTATAATGTTTTGAGCTGAAAATTTGACTTTAAATACCGACTGCTGTTTAACAGCCTCTTGCATAGCTTTCAGTGAGACTTTTGTGTGATATAAATGTCACATCAACATAAGACTATACGCTGTGTAGTAATATCTTTCTCCACTATTTCCAGAGAGCTTCCAATGACTAAAACTATAAATGTTCATAGGTGTCCAATGCTGTTGTTTGCCTCATAATTCTTTGAGATCGTTCCCTCATAAACATACAAAGGCTCACACAAAGGTATGCTGGGCCACTGATTCACTAGGACACACCGCTCTAAATAGCTACACCAGAAAAGCTCCAGCCACTTCTGGCATTCAGGCTAGAAGCCTACACAAGAAGCCAGCTCAAGGAGGGATCCATAAAATTTCGCACACTAGGAGCACCTGTTGAAGCAGGTGAGCAAAAGTAATGGCTACCAAATCACAGAGACACAGGATACAAAGGAGTTATTTAGAAAGCATGAACATGAAACGTGATGTGAGATACTGTCAATGTGTTGCGGTGCGTGTGTGTTTGTGTGTTTGTGTGCGTCTGTCGTGACTGCTTTGAGTAATGGGTACTGTCTGACAAGACCCTGAGAAATGGAGTCGAAGCGATCGATATGTTATAATGTTAACAACGATTCCCCCTCCATTGTGTCATCCCAGACAAATCTATTAAAGATCTCTCCCATTCCGTCATCACCATCCTGTGCCAACAGCATAATGTGCTAGCAATCGAGACAAGAAAAAAAGAAGCTGTCAAGTGAGAAAGATGGATCCTCAAATACAATGCTGTTCGGAACAATTTTATTTAGCCTTGTAAATGAAAGGTTGTGTTGAATGAATATTTTTTGGTAGAGCATACTTCTGTTTAGGTCTGCGGTTGTAGTTAATGTTTGAAATTAAAGTCAGCTATGTATATTGCAATAATGATAATTATTATTAGGTACTCGGGCGAATGACCGTTCGGTGGAATGTCCATTCGGCGACCTGTCCTTCTGTCAAACGTCCGTCGGCGAAACGTCTTTAGGTGAATCATCCGGCCACGTTATTATTACCTACTATTCATAGGTGAACACTTTTAGCTAATATTCAGATTAGGCAACAGATCTTTTTTAAAAGTCCTTTTTTGAGACTGGAGGAACACTATGATAAAAGTGGCTCGACTTAACATCCACGGTAACAATGGCTCAAATAACATTCTGGTGACTGAGAGATGAGCTATGAGAAGTTACCATTGTTTTAGAAAAGTGCTGGCTTAAACACTTCAGCGTGTCACTAGAGCTCCTGAGAGGAAAGGGTGGGCGGATAGAAACATTTGTCATTTTGTTTCTCCAAGGGCTTTGCATTTTGTGTGAGTGGCCTTTCACTGCAGGATGAGCAGCAAAAACAGGGAGTGGCAACCATGTCAGCTGAGGTCCATCTGCAATTTTCATCAACAAGTCAACTCAAAGAAGCTCACATGTTGCAGCAGCCTCCTTATGACGTGGATAGATGAGGCTTGACAAGGTCTCCTTCAGGTTTCACCACAACCCACACACATGAATATTTACATCAACAGTCCCTAAAAAAATATCTTAAAAAGAAAAAAATGCTGTCTTCCCTAGTGCCTTGACCTAAAAGTTCCCCAGCTTGTGTGAGGAACAAACCAAGTTGGACAAGTTGATAAGTCCGCACTCTTCATGGGACAAACACAACATTGCATGCAATTTTGTGGATAACCTTTTCTCCCTATTTGTACCATGCCAAAAAATGTGTTAGACTTCATCAAAAACTCTGGGGATTTTGTTGATGAATAGCATTCCATGTGATACAACAAGCCGCTAAAAAAGAGCAATCCTCCCACATCACAAAGACATGCATGGTAGTCTGGTTGGACACTAAATTGCCCATAGGTATGAATATGAGCGTGAATGATTGTCCCCCTCTTGTGCCCTGGGATTGGCTGGCCACCAATTCCGGGTTACCACCGCCTATGTCCATAGTTAACTAGGATAGGGTCCCTTGTGAATGTAAGCTGTAGGAATAATGAATGAATGGATAAAAGATTCCCACAGTCTGCTACAATACTGCTGCTTGCGCTGTTTGTTATCTCTGCTATGGTAGGGGTTTTCAAATGTGTTCTGTTTTATATATCTAATATTTATTTAAGAGTTAGGTTTTAGACTGTCTCTGATAACATGAATAGGACTGTTGGGTACCCTTATATGGCTTTCGTGCTACACTCTTTATAGAGGCTGTTCCTCAAAACTATTGTATCCTGTGTTGAAATTATTCAGAATGGAACAAATTATTGATATTTTCTTTTTAAATATTACAACATAACGGCAGCCACAGCCAAATATATTGATATACAGTATCCCGTTTTCTATATACTGAGGCATGCCCCTAATTAATGCCTGGTGCTCTGCAGATGAGTGAATACACATCCCCAGCCACTATGCAGGAAACAAGAGTTAAATCATGGCACAACCCCAACAAACATATTTACACTCCACTGCATACAAATTGGTTTGGACTCAATAGCTATGTGGTAATCATAACCATGCAGATCTAGTGAAACCAAACCAACATTCTAACATACAGTCTATAGCACAGACATATATGGAAGAGATTTGCTGCAGTGAAAGTCCTCCCTCCCTCTTGCTTCTTCCCATTACGACCCCCCAAGATGTGGACACAGATCAAGTTCTGCCCTCATTCCCTTCCACACCAACCCCCCTCCTCCAGATGTGCTTTTGGGGGCATCTTGGAACTTCAGAAATGTGTAATGTGTGTAAATGTGTAGGGTACGCTTTCGTGTCAGCTATGTCACATACCCCAGCTCTTGACGCCATGAGCTGTCAATGAGATGGATAGGCATGTGATACAGACAGGGAGGGGCATTGTGGAACATACTGGTAGATCTACTTGCTTTCTTGACGCCCCAGAAAATGGTTATGTTATCGTATCTTTCAGAACGACCCAACACTTTACTGATTACACCTGCACAACATTGTTTGCATGTCATTTTCCTATTGCTGAATAAGTTTTAAAAAAACTAGAAGTTTTCAAGTCTACCTAATCACTGTCACCCATAGTGTCGAACAATTCTGAAATGTCTTCAATAGCATACTTATATAACATACATACATAACATATTTATTCCAAGCGCCGCAAATACAACTACAGTAAAAATACCAAAATTGCATCACTGAGAGGACCTCCCCTTTGCCACTTGAATATTAATATAGTATGTTGACCATTCCCAGGCAGCACTCTTAGCTCTGTTGTTATTTAGCATGTGTCAATTTCATTCCAAAACAGGATCAGGGCTGCAAATCAACTAGTGCTAATTTATGGTCAGTGGCACATTCACTGTGACATTCCAATCAATAAAATATCACCAGGGGGTTAGAGGTTACCTGTTTAAGGATACCGCTCTGCTGTTTTTCATCACACCCTTTGAATTATTTACATTCTAACCTATGAATCACAATAATTCTCTCTTATTTATTCCTTTAAAGGCATCATTCAAGTTTAGTTCAGATGTCTAGTATGGTTTGCAGGTGAGGAGCATGCAAAATGTGTATTCACTAGATAGATTTGGACAAACAGAAAAAGCAACTTTCTCGATAAACTCTTATGCAGAACTGCATCAAATCCAACCACTAGGCCTGTTGTAATAATCCCAAATAGCTGTTCCAAAGAATTGTGGGGCTCTTTTAAAACTTTATATAATATGTAAAATTAGTTTTATTTAAAAATAATTTTATTATGCGATCAATTTCGTTTCAATATAAAACAGTTGAAAAACTATTACCTGGACAGACTTAGCTCTTTTACCTGCCATTTTGAGAGGTATACATTTTAAAGAGAAAAATAACATGCCATGAAGTGCCCATTTCTTCTATAAATATTCATTTGTGAGTCAAGTCCAAGTAATTCTAGCAAAAGCTATTTTGTACTTTAGGTTATTTCACAGTTGATGCTCGCTAATTAGACAAGTAGAAGGAGGCGGTAACACACCATTAGGTTGGCTTGCCAACTACCATCAACCCCTGAAGAAAAAAAGGAGACACCAAAGAAGATTCAACAAATCAGAAGAAAGTGAAATGTAAATTCACTCTTTGCTTTGTGTTAGTGTTCCAAAAACTCCACTTAGTGAAAAGTCAACCCGTTTTCAGGTAAATAGTAACTAATTGTCAAGAGAAAAACTTTAGTGCCTCTAGAATAAAAAAAAACGATTGAAGATAAATCATAAAATGTGGGACATCTCAATTGAATGTTAAACACCACAGCTGCAAATCCTGCCAGGCGCTTCAACAACTGGATTTTAAAGATGAGTAAGGCTCCATCCCATGTTAGCCATTTTCAACCGGCCGGCACTTTGAGGTTTTTATTGCTGGTGA
This sequence comes from Stigmatopora argus, assembly GCF_051989625.1. Classification (NCBI taxonomy): domain Eukaryota; kingdom Metazoa; phylum Chordata; class Actinopteri; order Syngnathiformes; family Syngnathidae; genus Stigmatopora; species Stigmatopora argus. The sequence goes on from NC_135394.1 coordinate 7,087,874, forward strand.
AGGGTCCGTCCATTGCTTGATGCCATCACAGAAGAAGAATTTATTTATATCTTGCCATGGGTGTTTTGAGAAATTTACAAAAGGCAGGTAAAGGATAGGATAGGCAACGTGTTTTTTAGCTCCCCTACAAACGATAGTTTACAAAGGGTAGTTTTGTAAACTTCGACCAGAAAGAACAGGGCTTCACATGTCATTTTATGCCAGTTAATGAGAGAGTATCTCCTGTCTCTCCCGCCATGACAGAACATTGGCCTTGTTGTTCTCAGCCATCCTGTGTGGTGTGGCCCGTTGTTGGTATTGCTCCAAAATTGAAACACTGGTTTGCATCCGCCTGCAATCGCTTGTGCCAAATTAATCACAAATCTTGTCGACTTAGCAAACATTAACTAAGAGGCCAGATCTTTTGCAAAAAGTCAATTTCATTAGTATGAATGTATTCCGATACACAGTTGTAGCTGGCTTCTTTGAAGACATAGCCTGATTCACAGTAAACAGGATCACTGCCATCAGGAAGATAGTGTTACACAAACTAATAAACAAACAAATTACCCAATGCTGTTACTCCCTAGACTCTAGGGCCTGGAGGATTCAGGCCCATCTCCAAATATCTGACAGCTACACTGATTCAAACAATGTGTTTGTTTGTTCTCTGTGTTTAAGTGTTTCATTGTTCTCTATATTTTCTTTAACCCTTGCAAATTAAAGTTTCATCTATAAATCCTGATGTGAAATTGTTTGACTAGGCCATGATTGTCACAAAGTAAGACTGATTGGTCTTGTTTTTCTTTTTAATTTCTCCATCCATTGATAGAAATTAGCAGGATCACAATTCCCGTTCCATTTATAGAGTATGTTCTTAAGAAAAAGTCTATTTTACAGGGTTTATGAATGAGATCATATAAACAAATGCATAAATAATAATGTTATGGATGGAATAAATTCGGTTTCCTCCCACATTCCAAAAAACATGCATGGTAGGCTGATTGGATACTCTAAATTCCCCCTAGGTATGGGTGTGACTGTCCATGGTTGTCCGTCTCCTTATGCCCTGCGATCGGCTGGCCACCAATTCAGGGTGTCCCCCGCCTCTGGCCCGGAGTCAGCTGGGATAGGCTCCAGCACCCCCCGTGACCCTAATGAGGATAAATCGGTTCAGAAATTGAGAGAGATGAATGGAATATCGAGGATGGATAACCAGGCTATTTTTTTAGACCAATTGTTCTCTATATTTCAGTCAGTAAAGTAGAGAAGGAATAGTCACCCAATGTAATGGTTTTTAAAAAATGATTTAACGCTCCAGAGTATTGCACTTTCAGTATTCAACTTGGAGCACACTGTCTTTTAACTGCCTTAATTGGCCCTTAATTTGTGTGACCACCAGACCCTGTTGCTGGAAAAGATAAAAAGATGAAGCTCAGTTGCTTTCATAACAGTGAAGCCCTCAGAATGCTATACACAGTTGTCTAGTGACACCCAACCACCATATAGCCCCATGGCTTTTAAGATAGCAGGACTTGTGATGGTAAGAAGGAGCACAGGACTGGTACTGAGACCAAAGGTTTCCATACCCTTAATTAGCCATGATGGTTGGCAACTGAAGTTTGGCGGTCTCCAGAGCAGAAATCCTCTTCCTTTATCGTGTTCTGTTTCAACTCCTTATAATGAAGGCGCATTCTGCCAAAGTTGGCATAGTAATATTTCTTTTACTTTGCTTGGATTATTTATACACTGTTTAATGTGTTAGTTGAAGGCAAGAAAAAGTTCTAGTGGTTTGTCTAAACATGTTTGTGTGAATGCTGATGTCTCAATGGACCCAAAACATCATAAAGACAAATCTTAGTTAATTCATCTAATAAATGTTGGCCTAGCATCATCCATCAATCCATGTTAAAATATTTGCAGAATGAATTGGGAGTTATATGTCACAGTAAACAGTATGGGCAAAAGAAGAGAGAAACAGTACTCACAAATCCCTTGGGCAAAATTTGAATTTGTGACAGAAACCCTCCCTTGCAGGCCTCGTGTAAGTAACGATCAGTAGAGGAATCCATAACATTTTTCTCAAAGACAGTGTAGGTCAAACAATAGAAGGTCAATAATACTAGTATTACTCCTTGGTGGAATTTGTCGAAATATTGAATTTGCTGAAATTCATATCCAGAAGCTCTCCTTTGTATTGTTGACTATAGTCACCACATGCCTGGAAGAAGAATACTTTATAAAGGACAAAGGACATTTCACTCTGACAAGATTCATTGCACATAATGATGATTCTATACTACTTGAAGCATTTTACTACAGTCCATTGGTGGTCCTACTGTGTCATTTAAATGGGCAAAGTAGTTATATGAAATATCTAAAAGTCAGTACTATGTCTGAAAAAGGACTGTGACTGACTGAAAGCAGCTAAATTATGTACTCACTAGGTGCAGGTTTGCCTGGAGAGATAAATACAAAGAATTGCACCAAGTCATCACTGCGTCAGAAGTTAGTAACGCACCCCCCCCACACACAGACATACACAGACACACATTTACAACAAAGTGGACAGTTGAAACTTATGTGATCGATCGAGTTTTATGGTTAGTCCTAAATACATAAGAGGATGTGATTCTTCTATTGATTTATCCATATCTAATTAAAAAAAGTCTCCTAGATCATCCATAAAACCTTCACTCACAAAACAAACGGATGTTTCCTGTTCTACACAAGGAAAGTGAGAGAGATTTACATTCGAAACAAATAGTCCTGAGATTAGTGTAATTAAATTGGACTGAACTGACATAAACCATGCCAAGACATACTCGCTGCACTCTTTTTTTTGTTTTCTTCTACATCTTTGGATCAATAGAGGCGGAGAAAAATGTCAGGTAAAATTCACTCTGAGGCAAGTTAAAGAAAAGCATGAGACAAAACTAATTTTCCGAGGATGTGGACTTTGCACACACACATATGCATCCCCTCACCCATACCTCTATATATGCACACAGACATGCACACTCATAACTAGGGGCAATTTAGAGCATTCAACCAGCCTACTCTAAATGTTTTTGTGATCTGGGTGGAAACCAGACTATCTGAAAAAAACCCACAGAACTGTTCCTTGATTAACAAAGTTGAAACACAAAATTAATGTACAATATTGGGTGTTGAGATTGAGAGTTGCAATGTAAAGGAAGCCAATATGATTGCAATGAAATGAGTAGAAATTCACACTTCAGCATTAATAAAGGCATTAAAGATGAATAGGTGAAAATTGTGCTCATTTTGACTTCATTCAAAGGATGAAAAAGATGAAGATACATAGTTGTCGGAGTTTGAAGAAAGGGGAAATGGAGATAGATGGGCAGAAATAAGAAGAGAATATGTGACATGACAATGTGAAAGTGATGCAGATGGAGCCAACGCGGGATGGATGAAGAGGAGCGGGAAGAAGTGAGGGAAGTCAAGAAAAGAGGGGAATTGAGAGGGCTGCATAGCAATTTCTTCTCCAAACTGACAGGGCTTGACGCTCAACTAACAGGGCTGTTTTGACAGGTGTCAGATGGTCCATATTACTATTTCACCGCTAGGCTCTAGGGACCTGGCTTCAGAGGCCACAACAGACTGACCAAGCTGAAAAAAAAGTGTCATGGCTGCCTCTGTAGCTCAATGAAGCTACACTCTCCCACAGTCTTGGCATCTGCTGCATCATGGAAACAAAGCTTACATGTGTGTTTTAGGGCAAAACAAAAGTTGACATCACCTTTATTGTGACAGGCTAACTTTACAATTTTGCTGGGCAACTAAGGAAAAAAATGTACATGAAAACCGTTCAAACTAACAATCTCGATGGAACATGTGAAATGAATTCCCAGCATTTTTTTTACTTTAATGTAATGTGAACATTGAAAATGGGAAGCATGCCTTACGTATGTCTACCTCAGTCAAAACAAAAATATTATATACAGGTGAACTGTGTCCAAAAGATTTTCAAAGTAGCTGGTTCGCATATGGTTAGAGTTCGTACAGATTAATGTTGTGAATTACTGGCAAAACATACACACATGATTGTAGTGGTGCACATATTTTTAAATCATCAAGAGAGATCAATTTTATAACTTGATCATATCAAATTGAAACTTCAAATCAGATTTTACCAAGCCAAAACAATGCATCATATAAACGATTTTAAGAAGGGCTGACAATTCAATGAAGGTTGGTTAAGTTTAGGACTCAGAGCATTGCCAGGAACATATATGGAATCATCTCACAGTACATGCAATAATTATATCATACTTGTAAGGGGTTACCTGGTTATTTAATGCACTTAGGAGAATGTCAACAGGCAGTATAACCATTGATTTTCTGATTTTCACACAGGAATCAATAATCTGTGCATGAACCGCTGGCAAGGAAATATGATAAGCGAGTGATTAGATTATCCTATGTGACCTTGTTGTATATTCGATGAGTTGCATTGAAGATCAAGTGAGGCACTTTCAAGACAGTGCTACTGTCAATGTTTTCTATTTATTTTGAATGCATGTGTTTTTATGCCAGACTTTGTATAAGTAAATCATCTAATACTGTACTCTTGACATACATCACAGTTTTCCCGAGTTTGCATTGCATCCCAGTAGTGTCTAGAATAATCATAATATATCACAATCACACAAACTGACTTCTAACAACCCCCTTATGCACACAGCCGTAGAACGTTTGTAAATGTCCCTTGCTAAGCATTTCACAGGAAAATTTGCGGGTGAAACTCAGTGCAAAATATTTTATGGTACTTAGCACAAGTTTTATAGTTACCACATGAAACCGGAATCCCCTATCGCCTAGTGCACTTGGTCTCTGTGCCACTCCTCACAGCTGAACAAAGTTCTGCTTAGACCAAAGAGAGTGCAATGGTTTGGAATCATTTGAAAAAAAATGTTTGGGAACTGTTTCTTGCATTGTTATGCATTCTTTTTCATTGGACTCAGTTTTTGTGGTTTTGGAACGTGAACTGTCACGAACCCGGCTGTGGTTTCTGCTCATCAAAAGGGATTTTATTGTAGAGAAAAGGTTTATTCTCGCTGTCATACAGGTCGCATTTCAAAATGTATTTGTTATAAACTTGTGTAATCCGAGTTTAGCAGTCAGTACTTTCTACATATTCAATTCTTAGCTATTGTTCTTTGAAATTTTTGTTTTGTAATTCTTTTAAAACGTATATACTTGAAACGTGTTACTTCTACTTACGAAATTAGGTTGTTCCAGAAATGTTTTTGTAACTTTGTAACTATATGTATCTTTTTTTTATTTGTTGGGGAGTTCAAAACTAAAACGTTGGTATCTGCATGTTGTGCAATATTCTTTTTTATATGAGGCTACAAACACGCCTGTGTCCTTGGACAGTTTGTGTGATGTCACCAGGGAAAAAAAATCCCTGCTTTATTCCTGAGTTTAACTAATCGTTTACATTTCCTGAGGCCAAAGTGCAATTTAAAGAAATAGGGCCAAACTCTGAAATTTAAAAAGCACTCTATGAAATTTGTGTTCTTTAACCTTTCTATAATGTAGTTTTTCGTTTTGTTTCCCACTTTCAAATCCTTTACTTCTCTCTCTTCCTGTCACTGGTAACAAGATCATAAGGTCAAACAATGGCCATCTGTCAATCAACAAATTGAAGTTTGACTCAGAAATGGTCTGAGCTTTAAACTCTCCATCTTTCGCCATATGCTATCCCATTTATTTTCATTATAGCAGCATTTTTTTTCTTAAGGAGATAACTTGTTTGTCTTATGACTCAGGACAACATTTACTATAAATGCCCCCCTGGGTGTGCTTTCAACTGAGCGTCTTGATTGAAAAAAGACAGGGAAAAAAACAACAACAAAATGTCCTTGAACTTTGTGCTAGTCACAATTAATTGCCTCTCAGGCTCACACAAGTGCTCTTTTCACAAAATGTTAGATTCAGTTACCTGATGTATGTTGAAACAGAAGTCTTTTTTTTACAATTGGATGTCTTTGTTTATTTACTCATATCACCAGTGTTTTAGGTAATATGTTATGAACAGTTATGGATGTTAAAATGCTGCTCATATTTTACAGTCAGGATACAGGAAACAACTAGAAGTGGAAAAGGTGCCATTTTGGCAATGCAGGAAAAAGACAGACATTTTGACAGCAAAAGTACTGGCTTGCGTTGTCAGTTTTCGGTATCGTATGTATGACGGGCATTAAAAATACAAACTACTGAATTAAGTAACAGTTTTCTCCTGTAAATTTAATCTTCACAGTATATAGTTAAAACGTGAAGAGTAAAAAGTGAAAATTTATGGGGACCTAGGTGAGGCGAACCGTTTCCTCGAGTAATCCAGCCATTTTATAAGGCCTCACTGTTCCAAGTTAAATAGTCTGGCTGAACTTCCTGCATGCCATGCCGTCAATGACCGAATTAAGACAACATAATTTCCACGCCACGAAAATATTTTACGTTTGCTTAAGACCACATTTTATTCTCAAGTCAATTTTTATTTACCATCGTTTTTGTCAGTTGTGCAAAATAACCACAATCAGTTTTCATCAGCTTATTTATCCCATAACAACATTATTTGATCTATTATTGGTTGCTTTGTCACGCAAAATAGCCAAAGTGCAATCCTTCACATGGAAGAGAGTGAGCCGGAGATCAATTATTAAAAATCTTGATTAGATGGCGTCCTACTTAGAAATGTTTGGAATTGCCTATATAAATAGTTGAATGAGTACAAGATCACACACTATCCCAAAACACTTCAATAATGTCACTTGAAACGATTGAATATAGAAATGGCTTGGAAATAATATTCAATCACATATAATATTACAGACAGAAGTATAAATACTTATATTTCATATTCATTGGAGTAAAAATTACTTCTCACTAACCTTTGCTTTACAGTAAGTGGACATGGAGTCTGCAGTAAAAAAAAAAAAATAATAATTAATAAATAAATAAAAAACATAAGCTTTGGCAGTATGTCACACAGTTCTTTGAGAGGCAGGGCAGGTTTTTTAGTGGCTGATGTGATGGAAAATTCTGGAACATTAGCCCATTGTCCTTCCCTAACTTTGAACATACTTTATAGCCTAGCTCATTTTTCACCCCATAGTAAGCCTATATCTCTGAAGAAAACTTGATTTATTTCGTTGACTGATGCTTTATTGAAACCATGCAGGCAAATATATATTAAGCCACGCTTCTCATATTCAACGAGTTAAAAAAATACCCAACTGTTCCAGGCAGACATGTCTAGAAGAGAAGCTACAGCTACAGTTATTGTCATTTATTTATTATTGTTGTTGTTGATTATTGTGCAATTCTTTTGATAGTCATTTTCTGCTTTGATGTAGTTCCCAGTTTGCTAACCTCTTTTCAGCTTCTTTTTGCCATTGTGAATGTGCCAGGATATTCTTTTGTCTGCAAAATACCTCCATTATATTTTTAAGTCCTCGAATACAATTATATTGAAGTCAATTCAAAAGTGTGCCTGCACGGTAGTTTTTGGTAAAGAAGGAGTTTGTTCCATGTTCTTTTGCTGCTTCATGCTTCCAATAAAAACTTCACCTGTTAAAGCACTGCAGCTTACTGTTGTGTTAATTTTCTAAAAGAAGCCCTCAGGCTGAATCCACGGTTAAAGATTGGGAATTTATTTTAAATGACTAATGCTTACACTGTAGATTCATTATTAAATCAATATTTCCTTCATGTCTAATTCCCACTCTAGGTCATCGTTACTTATTTACTTACATTTCAATCTCTTTTGGGCTTTCTCATCACCATTTTAAGGTCTATTTTTTTAATTCATTGATTTATTCATTCATTCTGTCTTGCTAGATAGCCTTCCTTATGAAAAAAAAAGATCAGAGCAAGCTGTTAGGCAAAGACAGTGAATATTTTGACCATTTTACGTGAGTGTAATTCACAGTAGATGACAATTGACATCATCTTCCAAAGGCATATTTTTGAATGTTTTTGTTTATTGCATGGAAACATAAAAGAGAGATAAATTATTAATCTGACAACCATTGTAATTGCTGAGCATCCTAAATTACAATGGAGTACAATTGCACTTGTTCAGATGACATTTTATTCTTTCGATATACTCTATGGCTTAAATTGTTGTCTTTGTACAAATTAGTCCTATGGGTCTGATGATTTGTTGAAGACATCCATGCAGGAAGCTAGAGTAATTAAATAGGCTTATTGGCACACTTCAAGCTCTTTTATTGGTCTTATTTGCCATTCCATGTCTGCTGTTTACAGTGTTTAATGACTAGTGGTGTTTACTGCATCCACAAATCCGAGTTGTAGCTAATGAGAAGGATGGCGACTCAAGCTTAAGTCATTAGAGTTGGTGATGAAATGAGCTTGTGGCTAATTTATACATACTATGTAAAAAGATAGGGATAATGTGTGTGTGCGTGTGTGTTAGGGCCAGGGATCGGGGGTAATATGCGAGATGAATTTGACCTGACCACACCTGGCACCCGCGTTTTTTCATGCCACAGAAAATTGGCATTCACAACACAGATAAGGATACAAGATAACCAGCTGCTTTCTGAATAAGTATTTAAAATATGTAAACCATATCTCTTGTACTTTATTATGAGGAAATATTGTGATGTGATGGCATTTTTTCATGACAACAAATGATGATTAAATTGAGTAGTAGGACTAATTCAAATTTACCTCTGGTAAACTGCAATGAATTTGGTCTTCTCTAAAAAAAAATGTCTTTTAACGAGTAGACGTAATATTTTTTTGTTTAGAGCTTCTGGACCGAGGATGTAAATGGAGGTTTATATTGAGATATGTCACATGAATATTGACAGAGGAACAGGGGAGAGCTTAAAAAGCAAGTAAAGAAAATCTTAAAGTACACATAAATGATGATGAGGCCTGTTTCTCTGTGCACTGTGGCTTAATCAGTGGCTGTCATTGTGTGCTTTGGGAGGCTTAGCCTTGATGCTTGTCTACAAACCTGCAGACACACAAATCATAAATACTTTAGAGACTCCCTAGTTATTGCTGTATAATCACAGAATGAAAGAAATAGACATGAAAAATGAGCCATGTTTTAGAAAAAATAGCTGACAACTCTTAAAGCTTTGTTTTAATTTCCTAAACATCTAATGAGCTTCGTGTTAGATTAAACATCCAAACAGACGCAGCACTTCTCCATCATCTTGGATATATAATGGTAAATGACCCCAAATACTTCAACAAATAAACTGCATTACAACATAATTCTTTGATGGCATTTTCTGTCATCTCAATTTTAATAATTGAGTTTAACCCTAATAAACAGCTGAGCCAGGAAAGCCATTGTTTCATTTCTTGTTAAATTATTAGCCATATATATGATACAATGTCCCAGTATCCCATCAATGTGGGCGATGACATCCAAATCCCTTAAGAAGATTGAGTGAGGGGACAAACTCAAGGTCCCTCTGGGAAGACATTGTAGCCTTGACTATATCTGTTGCATCTATGTCCACTTTAAATATTCAAACACACACACATTTTGATCTTAACAGAGCAATGTTTTTTTGCCCTCTATGGCTTCCACAAGATTATGTCAAACTCCACAAACAAGCATACGTATGCTCGAAATTTTTCTGCCAACATCAGCAGAAACACACCACGTCATTGCATAGCCTCACTGTATATACAGTGAGTATCCTAACTCATTGTAGTCAGCAAACTGCTTTTTGTTGGTCTCTAATCAAATGAGGCAACACATATTATAAAATTTGATGATATTTCAAATATAAGCAAATGGGTAAAAAAGGGGGGGAAACTCTTGGCACGTTTATTTAACCAAGGAATGAACAAGTTGCACAATTAAAAGTAAAATCTACATGCCATTGATACTTTAAGAGAATTCTCATGTTTTAACTTGCAATTGAGAAAGAGTCTTCTTATCAGTGCCAACAGCACTTGGCATGTGGTAAATAGGCCCTCGGGAGCCATCGGCACACTGTTGGGATGATGCAATGCCGATGGTGCCGTGTGAACTAGGGAAAAGCCTTTTTCAAATGAGCTATAAGAGTGTGCAGCTTGCATTATGGAAATGCATTCCTTGTGTTTGTCACTTGGGCCATTCTACAGAAAATGCATTTCCTTGAGGTTTTCCGAACTTTAGGATACTTCACAGCACGTTCTCACTAAACTTAACCCTTTTAATTTGGCCCTCTTCCTTGAAATAATGAACACCTTTATGTGCAACAATGAAAAACAAATACATGTGTGCTTGGACTTTGTTTGATTTGCCGTCACATTGTGTTTTTCCCCTGAACCACAATCCAAAAAATAAAAGTCATGGCTTTCTTGTGCAATAATGACAAATGAATACATTCCCACTTGGGCCGTGGTCTGCCTTTGGCCATTGTTCACTCTACTCCTCCACCAACAGTCCACCCCCAGGCTGAGAGAAAAATAAAATAAAATAATTGGTGAGAAAAGTTAGGGACCACTGATCTACAGCATGTGAATCTCCAAAAGTGACACAAACGTTAAGTCAGAAAAGGGTGTGATTGTTGCACAAACTTTCTATATGGACATCTGAGGCAAGACAACAATGAATATGCTTTGAATGAATATGTATGTTGCAATTGGGTCATTCACATGTTGGTGTGTGTGCCATCACTTTATAGTAAGATAATAATTTAACATAATACATTTCAAGGAGTGGTGCGGTGACCGAGTGGTTAGCATGTCCGCCTCACAGTTCGGAGATCAAGGATTCAAACACTAGTAGGTTCCGACCTTACTTTATAGAGTTTGCATGTTCTCCCTGTGTGGGTTTTCTCTGGGTACCAAAAACATGGTTGGTAGGCTAGTTGAACACTCTAAATTGCCCCTAGGTTTATATTTGAATGGTTGTGCCCTACGATTGGCTAGCAACCAATTCAATATGTGACACGCCTGATCCCCATAGTTTGGTGAAATAGGCTCCAAGACCCATGCGACCCTTATGTATGAATGAATTAATATTTAAAGGATGTGTTAGTGGCCTTTTCTTAATGCTCTGAATTGCCTCAAAGCACATCAGACCCCCATAGCACAAGAACAAGGTGATAAATCGAGGACTGTGATAAGAACCCCCCCCCGCCCCCCCCCAAAAAAAAAACTAGCACAAATCGCCTTTTATTCATCTGCAACCAGACCTATATGCACAAGGAAAAAATTAAACTCTTTAGGGGTGCGGCCGCTTTTCCAACACATTGTTGTCAATGCCCTCGAGTCAGTGTAAAAAAGGGAGGTGAGCACCAACTCAAACATTACTTAATTTATTTTGTAACAACGGGCGGCCCGGTGGAACGAGTGGTTAGCGTGTCGGCCTCACAGCTCTGGGGTCCTAGGTTCAAATCCAGGTCATGTCCATCTGTGTGGAGTTTGCATGTTCTCCCCGGGCCTGCATGGATTTTCTCTGGGTAGTCCGGTTTCCTCCCACATTCCAAAAACATGCATGGTAGGCCGATTAGACACTATAAATTGCCCATAGGTACGGGTGTGAGTGTGCATGGATGTCCGTCTCCTTGTGCCATGCGATCGGCTGGCCACCGATTCAGGGCTGTCCCCCGCCTCTGGCTTGGAGTCAGCTGGGATAGGCTACCGCACCCCCGCGAACCTAATGAGGATGAAGCGGTTCAGAAATTGAGATGAGATTTTGCAACAAGAATTCCAAAATATGTGTAAAAGTTCACGAACAAAGCACATTGTTGAAAATAACAATATGGATTGTATTTTGCAAACTGTAGACTTTATGATTATGATCATTTATTGTCAAAACACAACCTCCCTCTTTTATTGAATTGAAATGAATGTTTTTATTGTAATTATACTAGTATGATGAGATTTAAATCTTCACCACAAATAACACCAAACAAATAAATAATCAATAAATACCTTGTTAAAACCGTAAAAAATTTGAGCCTTTCAACAGGAAATATTTTCAGATTTTTGTGGGACATCAGAAAAGCTTCACATGATTTACTGAACAAATTGGCAACTGAATTAGAATTGTTTTGGAAATGCATTTTTCTGTACTGTCAGTTTAATATAAAATGAAAAAAATAAAATTATTATTTCAAAAACAATAAAACAATGAATCAATTATTAAGCTATTGTAATGTTTAGTTTCAACACTGTTTGAATCTCAGATGAGTGTTGTATTCATTTATTTATTTAATATGTTGTTTACTCAACTTTATGGCTCAAGCTAAGACTAAATTGGACACAGCTGTGAATGTGACTAAATGATTGTCAATGTGCTGTTTGATTAGTTGGTGACCTATCAGTGTACCCAGCCACAGCCGGATCCAGCTCAGCTATGACTCTGACCAGAATAAACTACAAAATAGATGGTAGGTAAGCGTGGGGTATGATTACATTGATGCATTTTTTGGATGTTTATTTCATGAATTTTCTGAATCCAGGCCTTAAACCCATTGCAAAATTTGATACTGTGCCTAACCTCCTTTCATCTTTTGGGCTTGTTTGAAGAAATGTGTTTTGCACATGTAAAGAAGTGGAACCAGATTTAATTGCAATGTACAAAGCCAGAGGACCCTCAAAATGAGATCCTTTGGCGTCGCCTTACTTCCTCGCAAAAATGTCTCTTTCAGCCTAAAATTGCCATTATATAAAGGAGATATCAATTTATTTTGCCCATCAAAAAAAAAAAACGTATTACTCAAGGATGCATTTGCACACGCACACACGCACTCGCACACTCGCACACACGCACGCACACGCACGCACACGCACGCACACGCACACGCACACACACACATACACACACTGCTAGTCTATTGTTTTAAAAACTGTATAAAAAAAAAAATCAAAGCTGAAAGAATGAATAAATCATACCAAAAATTACCATTTGTATTTTTTAGTCATATTAGGTTTTACTATACTGAAGTGAAAAACTTTCCTTTAAAGCACAGGTGTCAAAGTGGCGGCCCGGGGGCCAAATCTGGCCCGCTGCAACATTTTGTTCGGCCCGAGAAAGTAAATTATGAGTGCTCCTTTTCTGTTTTAGGATCAAATTCAAATAATAGATGTAAATTGTATTTCCTGATTTTCCCCTTTATAAATCAATAATTGCATTTTTTCTGTGTTTTTACTTCAAAAAGCATTTTGTAAAATCTAAAAATATATAAAAAATATTTTCTGTTTTCCAGTTTAATATTGAACATAAACAAATATTTTGTTTCCTTTTGAAATGAAAAACAAATGATTAAAAGACATTTTCCCTTGCAAAGAAAATAAGCTCAAATAAACATTGTTTTAGATCTATAAAAAACTGAACATTTAGGGCTTTTGATCCAGTTCTTTAATCCATTTTTTTAAATATCTAAATATTACACGAACCAACCCGAGTTTGACACCCTTGCTTTAAAGCAGGGGTGTCAGACTCGGGTTGGTTCGCTGGCCGCGTTAACGTCAACTCGATTTCACTTGGGCCGGACCATTTTAGATATAATAATTAGATTTTTTAAATAAATTGATTAAAAGAACTGGATTAAAAGCCCTGAATATTCAGTTTTTTTACAGATCTAAAACAATGTTTATTTTAGCTTTTTTTATATATTTTTAGATTTTACAAAATGATTTTTGAACTAAAAACACAGAAAAAAATGATTAAAAAATTACAATTATTGATTTAAAAGGGGGAAAATCAGGAAATTTAAAATACATCTATACTCTTCATTTTAATTTGATCCTAAAACAGAAAGTCAGCACTCATGATTTACTTTCCCGGGCCACACAAAATGATGCGGCGGGCTAGATTTGGCCTCCGGGCCGCCACATTGACACATGTGCTTTTAAAGGAACCATTTTATGATAGAGTACGTTCACCATTCCAATTGGGGGAAAAACTGTCCTGAAATATAAAAAGAAAAATATGTGAGGACTGTTGTAGGTTGTTTACAGTATGACCCCAAAATGTAAGTTGAATGAAGGAATATCAGGGTTTTACCTAAATTGGCCTAGTATGGCATTCACATAGTATATTATATGCAGCCTATTCCAACTTACTTTGGGCAAAATATGAACTACACCCTAGACTGGCCACCTGAAAGTCGTAGGGCACACATCGAGACAACCAATCACACTCACAATCACACAGCTACAGAGTGGGAATCGACAGCACACCACACGCACCAAAGTCAGGCGAATTTACCACTACACCTTTGGGTAGCTTGAAATAATGTTATTAGAAAAAAATTAAAATCCATTCAAGTTTTGTTAGAGGCCTTGATTAAAAACCATATCTTGGGGGGAAGCATAGCATAAAGAACCATAGGAATAGTATATTTTATCTAGGTTAGAATTCCTACTACTGTGTTTGTGTGTGGTGGCAGTGTCATCATCTCCCCTCAGTGTTTCCCCATCCCCCTTACTTTGAATTAGATCAGAATTCTGCCCCATCCCAGGGAGTGAGCCATAACAGTCCTCTCCAGAGTTTTAGATTAAATTACAGATCTTCTGACTCCCTAAAACCCCCGCTCCCACGTCTTTGCACACTCAGTCTCCCCCATGCAGATGTGACACTTCCCAGTGACTACATTTTCTCATAACACGTCGACCCTGTAGAGTCGAGGATGGAGGTGATGCAGAAGGAAGGGCTAAAAGAAGAATGTGCCGACAGTTTGGAGAACACACCACAGACAATGAGAAAAAAAATCCCACCTCTTTTCTCCGGTTCATACCCAGTGGGATTTAATGTAAATATTCCCATCGTCTATGTTCTTGACAGATCATTTTAGGATGAACTTTGGATTTCATTGTAAATCACCCTGCAGTCAGGGAGGGGAACCATGTGTGTAGACAATAATGTGTTCATCTTAAAATTCATAGACTCTTTAGTGTGGTTAGTTAATGTTAGTTTTTTTCTTCCCCTCGAGGGAACCACAAATATGCAGACCACCTATTTCCAATGAGGAAAAGCATATAAAAAAATTATGCAATAACCTTTGACCCTCCTTCCTTCAGTCATACTTGATGAACATTATTTAATTAAATTTGATAAACGACAAATTTACTGAGGTGTCCAAAACACAATATCCGTTTTATGTTTTTTCATGAATTAATTTTTGGCCTTAAAATCAAAGTTTTCAAATCTCTTTAGAACTTATTTTGCTTTGCATATGCTCTTAGTTTTTCAGACAAAAAAAAGGTTCAATTGTATCAGATCCACTTTAGGAAGCTACATTACATCTGTTAACCATGAGCACCATTATTGCGCCTTTAACTCATCTAAGATCCAATCCATCTGCATCAAAGCCTTTGTCTAACCATCCAGTGCATAAGAAATAACTGCACCTTGTGTTTCAAATTCTTTTTTATGGAAACCATGCAACATCTGTTACATACACAAGACCAGAACTACATTGCAGTAATTTAGAATCTAATAATCATTATATCTTTACTTAAATGTGTTTGCCAAAAGCTTACAACTCATTTGAAATTAAACTCTCTTTGCCACACTCGTGTGCACCAGTATTAGAAACACATCGTTATTTCTCAGTTAACATGTGAACAATGTATTATTTTATTTATTTATTGATGAAACTTTGAGATATAGGCTATATAGTTTTAAATTTTGAGATTTTCATATGGTGGTGTGCCTTGAAATTTTTTCAATGCAAAAAGTGTGCCGCAGCTCAAAAAGATTGAAAAAACTGAATTAGATGTGAATTCATTCTCACAATTGATGCATCATAAATCGATGTCGAGTTGGTTGCTAGATATTAAGCCCTGGAGTGGATTTTGAATGCCAAATTAGACTAATTGTTAACTTTCAAATTCTTCAATCATATTTATTTCAGATCGGGGGAAATTATGCTGAGCAGACTAATTGGAGGATGCAGGGCATTGCAATTGACACTTCAGCACCCAAAAACTCTCCATCTAATACCATGCAAATCAAAGTGAGGTGATTGTCCATTGACTTCTCTTGAGTCTTGCTCTCTTGAAAAGATGGAGGAAGTTCAGAGGAGAGTCAGCTGAATAAAGAATGTCATTTGGGAGTGAACAACTAGGGAAATTTGACGAGCAGAGTTATCTTGTCTAAAAATAATGTAGAAAATTGCACCTCGGGCCCAATCATTCACACACGCATACACACGAGGAGGCTGTAGTCTTTGGATGATAAGTTCTTGAGGTATAGTTTAATTCAACATCAATTTATTATCGGTTTAACTTTTTATAAGAGATGAGATGACTGATGAACGTCCTAAGAATGCTGATAATTATATTTGTGTTTTAGAAAAGACAATCTTCAACTCTTTTCAGAATAATTTATGAATATTTTTAGTCATTGTACTGTATATCTTTTACACTCTTACTCTGTGTTGCATTTTTTACGATTTACGAGTAGATATTAATTCTACTGTTTTACGGTGAACGTTCGGCGAAACATCCATTTGGCGACCTGTCCGTCTGTCAAACGTCCGTCGGCGAAACGTCTTTCGGCGAATCATCCGGTCACGGTTGTTTTAAGGATGCATGTTAATCAATTATTAACAATGGTGATGATGAGATGATACATGTATGTAGTGAGGGAAGATATGAAAGTAGCTGATGTAGAGAAGGTTGATGCAAAGGACAGAGTTAAATGGCAACAGTTGATTCGCTCTCCGGACCCGTCACGGGAGAAGCTGAAAGTTTAGTTGATGATGTCTTCCATTGGGCATCTTCCTATTGAGACAAGAAGAAAATGATGTGAGAGAATTTTTAAGATCATGTGAAATTTGGAAATCATCCAAACTAAACTGTACCCCTTTTAACTGTGTACACACTGAAATATTGGCAGTGAGAAAAGCAGACAGATGACAATGAATACAATGTAGATTATTTCTCTCGTATGACACAGACATTTTGCACAATTCTGTGGTTGAAACGTTATGGGAACAGATTGGGGAATGCCATATGTTCCAACTGAACTGCAATGGCCAGATGTCCTAATGTTTTTTGCCGATATTTGTTTCATCTGTAATTTCATCATCCATTCAACCATTATCTGTAACACTTATCCTCACATCTTTCAGAATTTATTTAGCCTTTTCTTGATAGATATTAGACAATTGAAGACCCAGTATTTGTTGGTTTTTATCTTCTTTTTACCGATCTTCCTCTCTTTTGGTCTTGCTCTCTCTGTTTCTCTCTCTCTCTATCGCTCGCTTTCCTCCCTCTATTATGTCAAACAATTCAGTCTCAGATCACCTCTTGTTACAACAAAGGTCTAATCAAGCACATGCCACTATGGGATTTTGACTGATGCTTGTTAGCCTGTGGAAAGAGAAGCAGGTCTATCTCACTCGCCTAAGGGCGACTGAAGCATGATGCCATGTTGAGGTTTGAAGAAGGTCACAGCAGGGTCACCAAAACGGCTGGTTCTCATTCTGTCTTTGTCCTTACATGGTTAATTACCAATGTTATTGATAGGATCATTTTACTGCACACGGGTGTGTTTTGGAATGAGCAAGGTCCTACCATAACATGGTTTTAGTATGAACCATGAAAATAAAGCATTGTAATCGTTTGCGATGTTCATATACACTTACACATACATAATACATGATAATTTTTCAAATATTATTGAAATAGCCTAATGCCTTTAATTACACTTTTTTTTTTACTTTCTCTGTCTCTCTCTGTGAAAGAAATAGCGTTGTTTTTATCTTTTGCCACTTTGATGGGTAGCTCCACAAATAATGACTTCAGTCAGAACCATGGCATTTTTTTCCATTCCCTCTGGTCAACATTGTTACAAATACTGTAAGTGTGCCCATGTGACTGTTTACGGTTGTTTGATTGTTTTCACCAAATTCTATTTACTGGAATAAATTGGCTTTTTTAATTATTCCCTGGATTGAGTGTATTAATCATGTAATTAGAGAGAGAGTGAGTGAGTCATTTGTAGCTGAAATATGTGTATAGTACAAGTGTCTTTAATTGAATCGGCTAATTAAGTGGAGTCCTGTGGAATAAGATCTCTTCTGCTAATTACTAGGACTTAGATCACGCAATTATATCCAATTAAGTGTTACGCTCCACTTTCGATTGACAAATCTCCCATTTTTATCCCCAGGTCAATTCTAACCCTCTAAAAATCAAGACCAGTTAACTCTTGCCCACTCCTAAAATGTAATTTATTACTGTTGCTGATGACTTTTGCAGCCAATCCCGCCCATTTGACTAAACTTTGGTTGATTTTTTTTTTTTAGAGTTCTTCCCTTTAAAAACTTTTATCAGAGCCATATACTTTTCATTCTGTAAGGCCCCAGGCCATGAAATAATAATAAACACAAAATTATGAAAAACAAAGAGAGGTAAGACTGAGAGAGCAGATTAACCATTTAAACCTGTTTTCCCATCTGTCACTTTATATGTGGGATCCGAAGGTGTTCCCATTTACCCAAGAGACATTTTGTTTCCTATTTTCCTTTTTTCCCTTAAAATTGGACACACTTCAAATTAACATGACAGGTTTGCTTAAAAGCCTACTTGTGTGCAACATAGTCATGCTGAATGTTCAGCCTTTTTAGGAGTAGGATCACATTCACCTTTTGGCTCTAGCAGTGATGGGCTTCTCTCAATAAAAAAGCAAGCGTCTTGACAATCTTGACATGGAACGGCCTCCAAGACAACCTCCTCAGAATTATTGTATAGACCAATATCAAAGCTTTTTTCAAACAACAGCTTCCATTCATCCTATGTCTCTTCAGTTACTTTTGCTCAAGGTCGCAAAGCGATGGTTGTTACAGAACAGTGATTTTGAATTCGTAACTTTTATCTATACTATTTTGAACCTTACCTGAGGCATTGAGGGGATTCAATCTGTTGAATGTAGAATTGTGTCTCTACTGTTTGTTGATCATGAGGTTCTGCTGGTCTAATCAGGCCACATTCTCCAATTTTCACTGCTATTATTTGCAAGCAACTGCAAAGCTGTTGATATGAGAATTAACAGTTCCAAGTCTGATACCATGATCCTGAGGGGGAAATCATGAATTTCTCACAAACCTGCCTACATGAATGATCTCAAGCATTCTTTTGTTCACAAGTGAGCCTAGAATTGAGCAGACTCTACACCAGTCTGTAATAAGATGAAAAAGCTGAAGCAAAGAACACATTTGCTGGTCAATTTTCATTCATTCATAGTCTTTTGACACAATCTGCAGGCCGTCAGAGTAGCACTGTTGCTCCTCTCCATTTAGAGGAACAAAATAAGGTAGTGCAGTCATCTGGACAGAATGCCTTGCAAATGCTGTGGTTTTGATTATGATCTTGTTTTTTCCCCCGCCTGGATGGTTTGACATTGTGATCACCCATTGGTTTCACCTGTTGTGGTCTGCCCATGTCACCTACCCGTTCTTCATTGTCTCGACAACCCTTGTAGGTATTTTTAAACACTTTGCTATTTTCTGTGCTTTGTCAAATCATCTGTTTATGTACTGTTCATATCCTGGATTGTCGTGTATGTATAGCAATCAAGTATATGCAACTTTTCGCCGGGCATTTTCTCGTGTTTCCCCCAGTTGGTTCATTTTAGCTATTTTAGGACATGTGGGTCCATTTTCCCTTCCATCAAAGCTCATTAAAACAGAAGATAGGTCTTATTTTTTACACCAATTTTATTACCAAAAACCAATCATGTGTTCTTTGGGCTAATCTTTATTTTTTAAGTTTTCTGTTATGTTGACAAACAAATCAGCACTGGTGGAAAAAGCATTGGCAAAGGGAAGATCAAAAGCATTACTATGTCAAACACACCATGTTATTCATTGAGCGCTGTCAGCAAGTTCTTTTAAATATTGGTTATTCTGCATCTGTGGTTTGTGAACAGAGTGTGTGTAAAACCCTTGCCTCGGGCAGTGTTTTTAAAGTAGAATATACTGTGGGCATTCACCATCTGTCATCCAAGACTTGAGGGTGTTTTTCAGATGACCATAATCGTAACCCATGCACACGGAACAGCATCTTCTTTGGTGCTAGCATGACTATTTTTGCTTCCTGGCATCCATTCCTGTTATTTGAAAGTGATTAATAATCAATGTTCTTGTCCGTTATCTTCTTTTCATTGAGTCCCCTTGTGTTATATTTGTATTTCTTTACATTTCCCTTACATATTAAATCCCATATACTCATGAGTGCTAATACAAATGATACACACACACACACACACACACACATGCTGATGATACGTTAACCTCACAGTTCTGTTCAATCCCTGGTGGGTTCCTCCCTGTGTGAAGTTTGCATGTATGCCCATGCCTGCATGGATTTTTCTCCAGGTACTTGGGTTTCCTCCCACATCTCAAAATACATGCATGGTAGGTTTCTTGAACACTGAATTGTCTCTCGTGATAAGTGTGAGAGTGAATGTTTTTTTTCTTCTTCTTGTGCCCAGTGGTTCGCTGTCATCCAATTCAGGGTGTCCTCCGCCTACAGCCCAAAATTGGATGGGATACATTCCAGCACCCCACGAACCTTGTGAGGATAAGCAGCTCGAAAAATGAATTAATTAATGATCACACACACACGTGTGTATGTGTGGGTGTGGGTATGTTTGTTTCATTTTTCGAGCTACTTATCTATATATCTTATATATATATATATATATATATATATATATATATATATATATATATATATATATATATATATATATATATATATATATATATATATATATATATATATATATATATATATATATATATATATATATATATATATATACATATATACATATATATATATATACATATATATACATATATATACATATATATATATATACATATATACACATACACACACATACACATACACACACATACACATACACACACATACATATACATATACATATACATATACATATACATATACATATACATATACATATACATATACATATACATATACATATACATATACATATACATATACATATACATATACATATACATATACATATACATATACATATACATATACATATACATATACATATACATATATACACACACACACACACGTTTGTGTGTATGTGTGTTCATTAATTCATTTTTCGAGCGACTTATCCTCACAAGGTTCGGGGGTGCTAAATGTGTATATATAAAATGTTTCTAAATGGCGGGGGAAAGCAATAACACAAGAAACAGATGGTTGGAAAATTGAGGAATGATGCAAAAGAAGAAAAATATACATTAAAATCTGGTATGCTATGCTTTGACACTTATTGGGTAAAAAATGTAGATAATTATAATCAAAAATAGTGAGGAAATTGGGAGCATAATTGAAGATGAAAAATGACTAGGTAACAGAGTCCTGACAGTTCCAAATGTCTCTCCAGATGTTACCAGTCCCAAGATGACCATATTAGCTTGCTTTTATTGTTACAGATGTTTTGCCATTGCTTACTACCATCATGTACGCTCGGGCATCAAGTCAAATGACACTAGGGTGGGTCCAAGTAAATCAGTAGCCAGGAGTAGTTAAAACTGCAAAGGGGATAGGCAATATGCTTGACTTGATGCCAACCATGTGGCTTTGAGAGGGAAGCTGCATGTCTTCCTGGCTGGCAGGCCGTTTGGCAGTGCATCCTGGGCATTGCTTGATCTGTCGTCTGTATTCATTCAGCATATTCATACATTTCCCTTAGTATTACCACTTCCTCTGCACTCACAAGGAGCTGTGGAAAATGCTGGCATAAGACAAAAAGACGCTGCTCTAATCAATACCAACACCAGCCCTTCGACAGAGAGCAGCCGAGTGAAAGATAGAGCTCACAGTTGAGCAGTGGTTGCCTTGAGCGGTGCATTCCTCAGAAACCCAATGACTTTACAAAGGCATAAGATCCCAGAACAAAGAATACCACAACCTTTGCAAAATTGTGGTGTGTATCAACACAACAGTGAAATGTCTTCATAGTGTTTTAAATTGATATAAAGTCAAGCCACGGTCACAAATTCATTTTTATTTCTCAATCACAGCATTTTATTCCTATCATTTGTCCATCTATTAGCTAGCAAGAAAACAATCTGATTGCATTGCATGAATGGAGTCTAAGCTTCCGAGGTTGCCTTATGTCGACTGACAGGTCGTACAATGAGACATTTGCAATAATTTGGCTATAAATATTATAAGTCGCTGTTCTTGAATGATGGTCAAACCACAGCTACATGAAAAAACAAAATGTGATACTGGTAGTTAGAGATAATTTATTGTACATATCAAATACAGTAGGATAGTCCTGAGTTTGAAGGAGACTGTTCTTCCTGAACATGATACGTTTTCCAGCTGCTGTGATGCAGACAGATTTATGAGGCAGTAAGTAGCCCAGTGATATTTTGAAACAGTTTCATGAACGGAAGAAAGCTACTTTTGAGTCCCCAGACTAGACGAAAACCTATGCATGAGGGGATTCAGTTAACAAGGGAATTGAAATGGCACATTTGCAGGGGCAGAAATCTTTTGGCAATCATCTGAGATTTACACTCATTTACCGGTTAAAAAAATGAATGCATCAAGAAGGAAAACTTATATTTCTTGATTTGTGACATAAACGTATTGTCTTCTTTATGCGTTCATTATCTTTTCCTTGGTGCCACCAGTATTGCTCCTCTGCAGCCTGGGGCTCCCTCTTCTTGTCCTCTGCTGTGCTGATTGGACTTTTCATTAGTCAACTCCCGAAGGCTCAGCATGACCTCCTCTGGGTCATCGCCTACTGATTATTCCTAGTTTTTTTTTTCCTTCCACCCCTTTCTTTCGTCTCCATCAACTTGTACAAGTGGGGATGTCATGACACTGATGTGAAGTGTCCAATCTTGCTGGGGAGGTTGTAGAGTCACCACTCTGTTGTTCTTTTATTAACAAAATGTTCCAATTAATTATTGCTCTATGAACTGAATCCCATTTTAAAATTTATAAACTGAGTTCCGAACAATTTTAGCCTGGAAATGAACCAACACTGCTTGCGCAGGACAATTTTCTTCCATGTCTTTAATAAAATTCAGTTAGAGTTGTCACTGCACATTTTTATTTTTAATTGTTGCAAAAATTACCTGCAACTCAATTCCTCAATAGGTTTCAAAGGATGTACCATAGACTGCTTTCAATTACACATCTTTTAGGAATGTGGTACTTTTGTATGTGTGAGGGTATTCAAGCTTTTGCCATCTGACTAACCATGACCTTGCCCAAATGAAACCATAAGCCACTCCTTCTGTCCGCCTCAACACATACTATCCGTGTTACCACCGAACCCTGGCACGCTCCAAAAGCTGGAACAGATTACTCCCCTGTGTGCTTGTTCTGACTCTGATTGCTGCTACTTTCAGATAGGCTTTCAAGTGGCCTCCTGTGTGTGCAGTGCCCCATGGGATATGGCCGAGCATACTACACATGGGGAAGATTACACAAGCCGGTTTTGGCCCGCATACGTCGGGTGGCCCCTCTAGATTGGGCTGGCGTGGTCCTCATCCTCTGTACAAGGCTCTAAACATCCATTTCCAGCCCCAATCATTACATTTAATCACAGTGATAGTTCCATCCATGGGCACTTTCTGCAATGGAGTGTTCATTCTGCAAATCTACTCGGCATACGTGCACACTATCCTGCCAACACAATACTATGTCAGGTTTCCATGATGAAATTTAAACAGAGCTGTATCATTTTGCTATCTTAGGTGGAGAAAATGAAATGCCACACCCAATTATTGTTCTTAAATGTGTGATAATACAAATAATGAGAGAGAAGACATAAAATACATAAGTCAACCCCCCACCCCTATTTTTAGTCTTATTATGGAAGTTCAATGACAGAAAATGGATGCTTGAATAGAAATGATTAACCAAACAGAAGATGTTTTTCAAGAGGTTTAGATGAAGCCACAATACAGCACTTCTGCTTTGTTCTGTGCTAAAATGGAAAAAAATGTGTCTGTAAAAGAGCAGAAAACAATTTTAAGACGAGTCATGCATAAAATGTTTCATTATGCCACTGAAGCAACGTCGTCACTGTTGATCAATTTTATTTGAGCACATACAGCCTTGAAAAGTAGCTCATTACAATTCGGCCCATGACCTCTATATTTTCTCTCCATTCCTCTTATTTTCTTTGCTCTGACTTATTAATTTTAAAAATCAGGTTGGCATGCACCAAGTACACAACTCTGGAAGGTTTCCCCTGTCAAATACAAACAGTAAACGAAGTCAGAGAATCTATAAAAAATCCTTCAAAAATACATTTGCCAGAAATTATAGAGTGCTGTATTTGTTTAATCTACTTTTCAGATTGGTGAAAAAAGACTTCCTATAGTCGAGTGCACAACCAGCCACATCTATAGAAATATTCAGGAGCCAATGACAATGTTAGGATACATACTGTAGGACACATGCAGTAGAACCCATTAAAAAAATGTAATCTCAGTGTTGGTGCCAGAGGATCCGATTCCGCAAGTAAAGGCACCTTTTTTAACCACTGAAAAAACATGCATTTTCAGTAAAGTTTAAGAAACATTAACCTAGAATCTATGTAATTTTAAGAGCAATTAAATTTCGGGGGCAGTTGAGGTTGCACCAATTCTAGTGAGGGATCACAAAGTCCCCAGAAGAGAACATTTTGTGTCGTAAGAGAAAGTGAAATCATGTACTCTGAAGTAAACTATGAATGAATAGAAATTGTATATGTATATTAGAGAAGCGTCAATCCTGGATTATTTTTGGTTATCCATGGTGCCATGTTGTATGTCGTTATCTTCATATCAAGCGACAGAAACTCGAGCAATAAGGTGAGCGGGATTTCATATTTTCATACCTGAATGCTCATTGGACAGAAACCACAAGCATTGTGGGAATACCTTTTTTTTTTGCTGTATTTGTTCCTTACACACATCGAAAACTATTAAACCAAAATTGCTTCCCTTGTAAGAACAATACGCGACACGTACTTTCTTTCTGAAAACGAGCTGATTACAATTTTTAAAGGGACTGTTGGCAACCCGGTTTTCTCACCAAAAATAGTACACATCCATCAGGTCATTATCCGATCGCCAGAGCTTCCAGAAATTATGACCATGCGCTGACTTTGGGTTTGTGGCTATAACTAATTCTGACATTTCACTAGCCTCTGAGTGTAATACTGCAGACCCAGCACCCTACGGAGCAGAAGACTCACTTGGCAGTATACATGCTAAGAGAGGAATGAGCAGAGGCGGTGACGCATGTAGATGTTCTTCAACAAAATAATCAAAATTGGAAGGTTTTACTACACTTAAATTAATCTGGCTTCAATCCTATAATAAAATAATGGCTTTCTCATGACATAAAGATTAATAACAGGGATGAGTTTTGAGATCTTAGTTTTTTCAAGCACATTGTTCATGGGCTGGTGGTGACCTGCACTTGTGACTAATTTTCCTCATATATCTTTGGGATAGAGGCCTGCAAAAGTCAATCAAATGTCATCCAGAAAGCCTCGCAGAACAAACGTCCTATTTATTATCATCACTTTGAGCTTAGATTTCAACATTCACAGTGTAGCTGATGGCCTCATTTTTGTGACTTTGTTAGTGTAAATGAGAGCTCGAGTTACTCCTGCCAAAAGATTACAATCGGTGTGTTTGCGTGCTTTGATCTGTCACAAATACGAACTCAAAACACATCCTCCATACCAATACTCACACTGGAAATGATCAAGTGAGGAGGGCTTTTGAGGCCTTGTCATAAAACCTTGTTATGACTGTTGGAATTTCTCTGGCAACATCTCTAGCCGTTTCTACACAATATGTGCCAAAGTAAAATATCCTTTTACCGCTTTTTTTCCTCCTCTTTGGTTTTTCTTTCTCTTTCTTATTTTTTACAAAACAACTTTTCCTTGTGTCGCTGATATATGCTGCAAGTTATGTAAACATCACTTCACTTCAAATTCCAAGTAACGATTAGAAACAGCTGTGGTGGCTGCCCATAGAAGCAAAGCCAACCATTGGTTTTTCACCTTTGTTCAAATTTGTTAAGTCCTGGTGAAGAACTATGGCGTCGGCACGGCAACACTTCTGTGCTCTGTCACAGTCACGTTGTCCAAACTGTGAGCAATTACACGCAAGACTGATCCGAATGAAGAGTCGCCCACTCTAAAAACTGAAGGACCATTTTCTTTAAAATAACATAGATCTACTTTCAATGCTTCTCCATGTAGTTAGAGCATCGAATAATTTACTTTTTCCCCCAGATGAATTTTCTACTCTGCTCTTTGAATTTTTAAACTTATACATTATTTTAAGGTCTTTCGCACAAAGTGAACCAAAACATTGTGACTTGGGGAGGAATGTCTTCTAATGATCAAGCGACTTGTACTGCGGAATGTTGAAAATAAATTCACTTGTAATCCAACTTGTTTACTTGTAAACCAAGTAGTAATGTAACGCAGGACGGAACATGGTGTGTTGATGTTAATTGGCTTAATACGTTTTTGAATCCACCAGAAGTTGTAGTAGTTCACTCGCCTGACGTCAATGCAGGCAGGCGTGGGGTCAATTCCTGCTAGTGGCGATATGGTTGCGAGTGTGAATGGTCTGTCTCTTTGTGTCTCAGCCTTTCCTTTCAAGTCGGCTGGGATAGGCTCCAGCAATGAATGAAAAATGTACATATTGATCAAAGAAAAGGTTTATGTGAAACATATAGTTAGCATCTTTTAGATTTGGATTTTTTCAGAAATTTTGTGAAATTTGGATGGTGCTGTTTACAGCATTGAAATTAAGATGTGTCATTTATTTTTATTCAGCTATTCAGACAGCCTTCTTGTATGTTTACATTTGATACGAGGATGTAGTACAGAAAACAGATTTTATAACCCTCAGGTTTGACTACAATTTTGAACATGTGACTGGTCCACCTTACAGTGATGAAATTCTCTTGTATTCATTTTCCATTAACCAGTCTTCCAATGTGAAAATTATTCTTTTGAAGTGGAATTTAAAAAAGTGAGCATATTTGTGCGAGGTGTTTTGATTTCTGTAAAGCTCCAGCTGCTGATCCCGAAAGATATTTGACTTATTAATGGATCCTTGTGTAGCATTCAATCCTGTCTATCCAATAAAATTCAATAACCACAACATTAGATTAGGCAGATTAAAAAATGTATATTCTTGGCTGCAGCACATTTTGCGGTTGAGGGCCACTTTTCTTTTGCAAGCAGAACACACATGATTAACTGCACAAATAAACAGGCAGAATTGGATGGAAAACATCATTTCATCGGAGTTGATTATACAGAGGAAAAAAACATCATGATAAAGTGACCTCCAGATTTTCCAAATGATAGGGTTGTCTGTTTTTCAACATTATATTGTGATTCATAAAATCTCCTGGTTGGTGCAAGAGCTGGACATATTTTATAGAATAACATTGTGTTCCACATAATGAGCCCAACCACATACGTATGTTGTTAATCGTCTTGTTTTCCATGTAAATGTCGCAGACGCATTTTGCGTGTTCTATGGTCCCATTTCCTGCTTTTGAAAAAAACACTTACGCACAAATGGAAATAGATTTCACCAGAAATTATTTTGTAGTAGTAAACAATCTCTAGTGGAGCCTCATGATAGGAGCACACTCTCCCCAACGAGCCAGCCGAGAAGGAAGAGAGCGACAATACCCCACCATAGTACATACAACGCTATATTAAAGGAATTGATAGCATAACCTGAACTTTTTTTTGCAAGTAAACTAGGGGATGTTCACAATGTATACAACTCACTAAAAGTGAATTACAGTGTCTTGTTAGCTGAGTTGAGTGGTGCGACGGGTTTGGTTCTGTGAAAGTCAAGAGGTGAACTGCAGTGAGAAACAGGCCTTTTGCTGATGAGAGTGCAACACAAAGAGGATTAGCTGCTGGTGTGGAGAGCAAAGCAATCAATGACCTTTCAGGAAGGAAGTTTCCTTCTCTGTCAATCAATGACAGACCATGAGATGTTAAGGTTGGAAGGACTTAAGTCTCCTTAATATTTGTACATGGAACACTTTCCATTTGGCCAAACCTGTACACATCAAGAGATTTTCTCCATTATAGTTTTGTGCTTAAGCAAGAGACAAACCGCAATAACTAGATATTGATACATAAATATTAGGGAAAATAATTACCATCACTCACTTGTACTTGAAATGAACCAACGGCACAAGTGAAGGCCTATGCGTTTGTAATGAAAATGAAATATGGGCTCAATGCTGATTCCTAGTGGGATCAAAAGTGAATTCATTTTCCTCCTAAATTGACCTAAGAAAAACAGTCGAATTTACTGGGGACATCAGTCAAACCGCAACTGTAAGACCACAAATGACCCCGAATGTTATTGTAAAGCTGCAGACAAGCTGAACTGTGACATGGCATGAATGCACAGGCAGGGTTTTATATTTAAGCCGGCACCATTATAGGCATGACACAAATGCTGAATTACAATGAGAAAAAGTATTTTCTTTCAGAAGGGATATAATTGGTACCTACAGACATTATGACCCCATCAGTAAAACACTATCAATCATTGCTTAAAATCCTTCTAATGTTGAAAGCCACAGAAAAATATTTTTATGGATTATTTTATTTATTTAATATGTCAGCTTTGATTGTTCCAAAAAACAATGTAATAAAATTGCAGTTAATTATAAGCATTATGCCTATTTTCCATGACAAAAACATCAATGAAACCAACCACTCTCATGAATTAAATTGACGTCACCCCTCTGCTTGAAATCTCAACCAGGAATCAGCAAAGAACACACACACACATCTCAGTTTTATAGTGTCACAATTTATTTGGGGTCTACCCCATTTTATGAATCTGTTCAAAACTTGCAATCACAAGGCTCATGTTGGACTATAGTGTTGGTATAAGTAGTAGCTTTACTATGTTAGTTAAATTTGAAAATAGCACTTATCTTAAAATTGGTGTGTTCAACATCAAATATATTTTTGGTTCTGGAGCTTCCTTTGTCATACCATAACAACATGGTTCGTTCCAAATGCTGTTTAATAAGACACCTACTGATTTCAGTACCCATTTGACTGAACATGTTTTTACCACTTTTAAAATGGAATTGAATGGAATGCTTTTATTGTCATTATACAAGAATATAGAGATGCACGAATATAACAACAAACAAACAGATAGATAAATAATAAATAAATAATCAATTAATAAGTAATCCAAGTGAGATCAGCAGAGCGGAGCGGCATTGTTCCCTCGGAAGTCCAGGATCAGTTCTCTGGTTTTGGCTGTGATGCATATGTGCTAGCCACTCTTCTACCATGGTGCCGAGATGGTTTTTCCTGAATCACAAACATGCAAATTTTAAAAGTGCTCACTGACATTAATCCACAATTACGCCAATATTCAATGCATACGTCTATATAGATGCATTCAAATAAGACACGGCTCACATTTGATAGACAATTGAACCAACATAATGATTAGAATGTTTGATGAATTTATCCAGTTAATTGCCTCAGGAGAATCACTCATCCGACCTAAACGAGCATGATAATTTGTGTCGCCGCATCAAGAGTTTGTTAATTGCCAGGCTAATTTTCCTTGCTTTGCCTCCGATGATAAGCTGGACTAATTTTGAAAATAGTACCTCACTTTTTAAAGTTATGCAAGATAGTGTGTAAAAAAAGTTAGCTATTCGTGAATTCTCTGTGAATAATTTCACAAATATGCACGAACAATTGCAAAGTTATTCCTCGCAAACTAAAAGCAGTCTCAGACCAATTTGAGCATTTTGTTTTTTCAAAACAAATATTAGGATCCTATTTGTTTGGATTTACAGTATATGAACACTGCAACAACTTATGGATGAGGAACCAAAAAACAACTGACCTGAGAGCGTTTAGAAAAGTTGGCCTCAGTTCTTTTCTATTTGAACTCTGCAGGGGTTCCATTCATAGTGATAACAGATCCAACACCGTAATCGACACAACTCACTCATAATTGTGGTTCGAACTCCAAGAGAGAGGGTTAATAAGATAGCAATCACATAATGATGCAGACCTTATGCAATAAGATTAGGGTCCTGTGAGTAACCGATTGCACACACTCTCACAAATTTTGCGATTTTGTTGTGTAATTTTTTAAAATACTATACAGTAAAATTAATGCATTTCTGGCATTTATATCAACCAAACTTTGAGCATCTATAGCTATTTCTACGTCCACGCTCCAATGGCCTTAATGAAATATGGCTAAGGTGCAATGACGATTGCTTTCTGAACACAAAGAGAGAACTCCATCAATTTAGTCTCTGAATAAGAACAAGACAAATCGACCACAGGTGTGAAATCACCCTGAAATACACAATTATAGAGGGTTATACTTGAAACTCCAATACACCTAGAATAATGCCAACCATTCCCACACCAAGGGTGAGGACCACTGGGGGTATTTCCACAGCCTAAAGGGGTTCCATTAACTATTAATCTTCTCCTGGAGAGAAGTGGGAACCATGAAGTCACAGCTGCCATTACACTGCTTCATTCTATAACACCCTTCTTTCCCCTGCTGCACTGTTTCTATTGGCAGAGAATTCACAGTTGTGTCTGGCTAATTAATTTGAAAATAAAATGCATTGGTTATGCATAATTTATGTTTAAAGCCCTAAGCTACTGGTGTTAGACAAATACACATACTCCATACTGAATTACCAACCACTTGAACTGAAAGGAGTGTGGGCCCGTAGCAATGTATCCATTTCAATGCCTGGGTTGATTTTAAATGTTAGCATCCAAACCAAACAAACAGTATATATTCCGATCATAAAGTGATCTTTTAAAATTGGTTACCAACTTTTTGTTTGGAGGCACATGATTTTCGCTGTACATTTTATACATCGTCAGTTCAAAGGTCTCCATTGACACAGTGTTCCTAGCCGAATAGGCAGTGGGCCAAACCCATGAAACAATATTGGACACTGAGTTACTTCTGCAGAGCAGCAATTAAATTTAATTGCAAATGTATGTATTTGGACTGCCAAGTTGCCTAAATCAGCTTGGTACCACCTGTGTAAATTTAAAATGCAATACACTCTAAACTATGATAGCCCTGAAGTGAAAAACAAAAGAGCAAATTAAACAAACACAGAACAAAAACACAAGTGCAACGTAGAAAAATCAACAACAGCTAATATAAAAACACAACGGTAAATAACATAATATCGAATCATAAAATACAATGGTAAAACAAAAAACGACTCCAAATAAAAACACCAAAACATAGCAGTCCAGGAATAAGTATGGTAAAGTAGAATCTTTAATTCAACCTAAAACGCTTATTTTTCAAATGTGGCAGGAAGCGGGCATGAATCTATGCAGACTGGGTAGACATTACAAGCAAAACAACTATAGCCAAGATTCAATATCTGAGCTTTTTGTTAGCTAGATGTGTTGACTAACCACTGTAATAACAATATACTTTGAAAATTACACAAATTAAGTCAACCTTGAAGTTCCTTTGATGAAAGTAAAACCTTTTCTTTTCTTTCTAGATGGAAATACAGAATTGGTTTGGTCATACTACACTGGAACTTCACAAAAATGACCACTTCAAATACCCAATATGCTGCTCAGGGGGAAAAAAATCATGATGCCTTTGGAGAAGGGACACATTTCTGTGTTCTTGTGGCTCGGGTATGTAACCATGCATTATGTCATTCTCTGCTTTTAAGTTAACAAATTGGCTCAGCTCATTTCACTTTCCAAAGTTGTGATTTAGCTTTGGTTTGGTTTCCGGTGTCTTCTCTGTCTACTCATTATGCCATTTTGTCATCAGACTTGTGCCCCAAAAATCTGTGAACAGCTCTCTTGGTGTCTCTCTTCCAGGTGTGCTCCTATGGATTGTCCATCATTTTCTATCGAGTCTTTTTTTTTTAAATATATATTTTCCATTATCCCCTGTCTCATGTGTTGTGGTCTTGCAGTGGTGAGGCCATTCCGAGTGTTCTTTTTTTTTCAGTTCACACGGATCCACCTTTTTACTTTGCATGTTTTTCTTGTCTTTCCTGCTATCTTTATATGTTGTTTTTATTTTGTAACCCTTCTTTTCAGATTTTGTGACTCCAATTCTGTCTTATAACCTCAAACCTTTGGGCATAATCATTTAATATGTCAAGTTCTTTGAAAATCAATTACATTGCCATTTGTGTTGTACCTGCCAACCTTAAGAAAAGAAAATCTACATCCTTTGCTGAGTTTTGTTCACTAGCTCATTAAGGGGAAAAATCTGAAACATTAGAAACTTCCGCTTTTCTCCTTAAGGCTTCTACTTCAGCTACAGTCATCCGGGATTGAAGTACTCTACACTGGGCAAGGATTTATGGCTTAGTGGCGTGCAGGGCATGTGGGGAGTAGGAGAACACTCATCTCCATGTGGAATAAATGCCCTTTTCAGTAAATTTTTGTACTCTAACCAAGAAAAATAGAAGACATTTTACAAGCTGCAGTCCAGACTACATAAATAGGCTACATTTGATGCTCAAATACCCTCTAACTACATTATCTTCACTGTGAACTGAATTATTGTTGCAATTTACTTTTCCCTTCCCTTCAAATAGATGAATATTAATCAGACTAAACTGTCCTCTATGAACAAGCAAGAAAGGATCAGTTTTAGCCCACCCAAGAAGGGAAACATTTACATTGTTTTGCTTTGACTAACTCCAAAAATGACCATCTTTTACTGAACGAGATGGATTAAAAAGAGAGATTACTTGAATGGGAAAAAAGATGCATGGAAAGAGATAAATGTAAAAGGATGAAAAAGAAAGAAACATTCCCAAACTGGGCTGGTTAATTGCACTGGATTGGAACCAGATGCACAGCCGCAGTGACGTTATCACAGTAGACCTTGAAAGTGATTTTGGTTTGAGTGGAAGAGAGATCGTAAGACAAAGAGAGCATTAGTTTGGAGGATGACAAAGACTGATAATGAGCAACTTTGAATGGTGTCGCTGTACAAGTGAAAGAAAGAAAATAAACACAAGGACTAGTAATTGGTAGAAAACCACTGATATAGTAAATATATGTTGCCTTACATATGTTGTTTTTAGTCAGTCCAAAAGGTAAAAGTTTGTAAGAAAATGTTTTCACCAATTACCAAAGAAAAGTTCTCAAGGGGTCTGTGTAGGATCACTGCAAACTGGTAAATATGACAAACAATTTTCTATCCTCAAATTTTGTCACAGTGACATTTTAAATAACACTGATATAGGCATAGGATCAAATATTATATTCTTGTACAGCAATTCAAATCAATCTGTGGATTGAATTGCAGAAGGTAAAAAATCCAAGCGACTTAACAAAATTGCGGTTGACACTAAGAACATACGTACGTATGTCACAGGATGTCACTTATTTTTAACTTACAAACGTAAGGTGGCTCTCAAATTACCTTTTGAGTTTGACCTTTATCCACTGAAAGGTTTTTGGTTCAGTTTCTGAGGGAAGCCTCCTCCTGTGCCAGGGTTGTGTGATTAGTGGGTGGATCTTTATGCGATGGGGCCTTGGGGCCATCGCTCTTATAATTACACTGCATCCCAGGGGAGGAACCCTAGAGTGACAGCAACACAGCTCCCATTTTTTACCAGGTCAGAGTCAGCGATTAAGCACATCCTGTACCCTGCCAGTGGCCCTTCCTTTTAAAGACCAATTCCCAAGGATGCTGGAACACAGGGAGCAGGTCCACTTAACTTGTAGGCACCTGTTCGCCAACCTATTTCATGGCCTTGAAGCCAAATGTAGTTGAATCCTGGATATATCAAATGTGCAGAGCTCTATGAACTTTTGTAGATTCTGCCGTGATCTATTTTAACACCACCGCCCGTATTTTTTTAGAGTCATTTTTGTTAATGATTTATAATATTTCTAAAATGTTTTGGGGGTAAATGAACTTGAGAGAGAGAGAGAAAATAGTTTTCAGTTAACTTTCATGACCCTCTCCTTCATTCCCACGATATTTTCTTTCTCGTGTCTAACCTTATAGAAGGAGGAAGGATAGGAATGCAACATTCCTTGCAGTACTATTTGTAAGGAATTCAAAATAAGAATGGTGATGTTAAGTGAATGAGCAATCAACTGAATTTTAATGATTTTGTTTCATTGCACATAAGGGTGAACCTAAGGTGATGTTATAAGACATGCACGTAAATGTGCAAGTAATTTTAAATCAGAATTGTGTAGTACTATCTGTATAGAACTTGAAGTTGATTTAATTCACTCATTTAAACCAATCGAGAAAAATAGATAAGTTATGATTATGACGTTTTACATCAGCAAGGTCTATAAAGATGAGCCATTTCTTTTGTTTGGAACAAATAATTTGTTCAATTTTTGTTTATGGAAAATGAAGTACGGCGATTGCCTGCCCACCGATTCAGGGTGTACCCAGCTGATGGATGTGGTTAAGTCACTCCAACAGATGAAGTTATTGTAATATATTGATAATGATAGTTGCCTCGGGTTATGGAAGTGTGTTTAACCACGCCACCTGGAGCCGTGGGGTAGCGCAGCGTAACCCGGACGTAGTAGTGTTGTGTGTCCGGTTTGTGTGTGTGTGTGTTGTTGGAGAGTGGCAATCAAGAGCTACACGTGTGTTACCCTGGCTTCGCCGTCTATTGCTGTTATGGATATATTAACAGTTATATAAACTGCAAAGTTATTACAGTTATGGCCAGTTGCAAAAACTCAGAACCCACCATCTTAATTCTCATGTTGGCTGCCTGGTTAATGTTTTACATCACATTCTCAATAGACACTCTATTTCCGCCTGGAGTCTTGTGGGCTTCTACATTAACCTTTCTATGACTTGTGATGGCTGTAGCCAGTGCAGAAGTTGTAGAAATAATCACTTAAACATTACCCCCAGCCAAGTAATTCACTCTCCACTAGTTTCCATTGGCATTATTAAACTCTTTTAAAGTAGTGAAAGGTTAATGTTAGGTTTTCTCTACCTATTTGTCTACTCTACCCAATTCGGCACTGGCAACATCTGTTTCCTCTCTTTCCCCTTTGCGTCCCTGCGGACGGTCGCTAAAGTGGAGTAGCCACCAGCTAAAATAGTTCTTTTTCCCTCACAAAAACATCATCAAAATTTTGGCGCCCACATACTTTCAAAATGTTTGATTCACACTCAATCCATTATAAATGTGTTTTATGTTTTTATCAATAATTAACTGATTTAAATACTTCCCTCTACTTATGTTTCACAATAATCAATAATGATGACAAAGTAAGAAAACGTAGGTATCGATCATTTGTTTACACATTCCAGATAAAAACTTCTGCAATGTTCCAAGGAAAACATGGTACTGGGACCATCTATAGAACAGGCTAATATGATGCTCATGTAATCCTTCTGTGGGTTTTTTTCCATTGTCTTCCCCAGCATGGTCCATCTCTTTATTTCGTACAAACACCAGCATTAAGTTTTTGTATCTTGTATAAACTGGCAATAATATTCGCCTTCATAGAGCTCCTTACCACAGTTATACAATAACACTGTACAAAGTTCATTAAAAGTGCACGTGATATCTCACAAGGATGTGTTTTTCCCATGAACACATAAAACCTAGTCACAAAGGTTCATGGAAATCAACAGTATAATTTTTACGCAACCCTGATCATTGGCCAAAACACAAAGCAGTCAATGTTGCATTATGCTCGGCTGAGGAAGAAACAGCGACGGAAATAACTCAATCCAGCAAGGCAATGCTAGTGGTCAGCAATGCAAATATCCTAGGACATTTTTGTGGAGTGCATGTTCTTAAGAACTTTTTGTGGATTTATTCTTTGTTGAAAAAAATGCCTCCCACATTCCAAAATTATGCAACAACTTCACCTCTAACTAATACTTGGCTAGGATTGGCTCCAGCTCATCCATGACCTTAGTGGATGGATAAAACAATCACAAATAAGAGAAGTTTAATGCTGTCACAAACTATCCAAATTAAGTCGGGCACACTTGGTATTTGTAATCAACCACCAGTGTTTGATGATTCCATATTGACTTAGTATTTTCTCGTTCTCATCAAAAACTTTTACACAAATTGACTGTGGATAACATTTTGCAAGTAAGTGCAAAGTCAAATTGAGCTCCAAATGAGCAGTGTAGATAAACATCAGTTTGAGGTGGCTGATAGATATCATTATTTATACATGCTTCGCAACAGAAGTGCAGAGTCGACCTTTTTTTCGTCAAGAGATGAGTGAAAGTCCCCCAGAGGGAGAAAAGTTTCTCTACAGTCTCCTGAATATAGAGGATACAATCTGGAAGTACATAAAAGAATTTGTCAGTCGTTCGACTATCAAAGACTAAATCTAAAGCATATACAGTATGCATCCTTCACATTAAGCGAAAGCTGTGCTAAATAGTTTTCTCTCCCTGAACCAAAATCTCTCTACACGTTCCAATTAGTCTCCAATTGATTTTGATGTGGGTGTGTTTTTGTTTTCATTCCTACAGTTTGTTGTGGGTGGCTCAAAAAGGAGGAAAAAAGCTTTTTTTTAATCTTGCTCGACAGAGTTACTGTTTGAAAGCAGCCACCAGTGGCAAATTCTTACTGAAGAAATGAACTGGACTTTTTTTTTTTGCATCAGAGATTTTTGTTGCCAATTTGGCAGGGCCTTTGGGACACAGACTTAGTTTTTTTTCCCCTCCATCTCGAGCAAGAGTCACCTGGGATGTAATTAATTAATTAGAATCAGTGCACCAGGCTGGGGAAGGGTGTGTGTGTGTGTGTGTGTGCGTGTGTGTGTGTGTGTGTGTGCGTGCGTGCGTGTGTGTGCGTGCGTGTGCGTGCGTGCGTGTGCATGTGCGTGTGTGTGCGTGTGTGCATGTGTGTGCGCGCGCGCGTGGTGGTTGGGGGTGAAGGTGGCGGGCACGTGTTTTGTGGTGCGCTGTGGTCGATGTGTTCTGGGTGATTGGGATTAATAACAGTGGGGGCAATTCGTACAGGGAGTCAGGGTTTAACAGACATGGTGTGGAGTTATATTAGCAGAGAAAGATATGAAGGGGGTTTCGGAGGTGCATGGACCCCCCAGCTGCTGGAACAAAGGGGCCTTTGTGTGGGTGGGCATTTTACAGTACACACTTTAATTTGCTATAGTGGCACTAGATAATCTATTCAAAGTTCATTCATTCATCTTCCATACCGCATATCCTCGAAAGGGTTGCAGGAGTTGCTGGAGCCCAGCTGACTTCGGGCAAAAGGTAGACTACCCCCTAGACTGGTCGCCAGTCAGCCGTAGGGCAGACAGATCAATCATACCGCCACCAGCGGGAATCGAGCTATTATGCAATTTCTATATTCATAATAAGGTGGTCATAGTTAGCTGGGATAGAGTTTTGACATGTTTTTGCTGAAACTTCAGTGACCCTGTTTAGGTTCAGAAGATCTTCATTCCTGAAATTACCAGAGAAACACGATTAGTAACACAAGCCATGATGGGTTCATTTGCTCAAACTATCCACTATCGACTTATCATATTAAAGGTATCATTGGTTCTGGCACTCTTTGTCCATGTTTTGGTTTGATTTGATGCACCAACCATGCGGTTCACTCAGACTGCCAGTAAATCAGAAAATAGCTTCTTTTGGCTAACCAATTCTAGATGTTGTCAGAAGTTGTAATTTGAAATGTTCCCGTTCTGTTTAAGAAACGGAGCTATATTCTGCATATTTGTGTATTACTGCCATTCCGGTGCCTATAAATGAGTTATTTGATTATTGTCATTTGTTTGTAATCCAAAATTGATCGCTACAGCAGAATTCCCCATGTGCAAAGCAGGATATTATGCTTTCTGTCATTCATTTATTTATTTAATCTTTTATTTAAAGAAGGAAATTACTCTACTTTTATTGCCTTTACAGTGCTTGAAAAGAAAACACACTATATGTGAGTAAGGGAAAAACACCAAACTTAATTGCAGTGAAAGAGTTGACCACTTTATGAACCTCAAATAAGTCACACAGGCATAGTCACACAGGCATGCACATTTAATGGAAGAAAAAAAAACACTAAACCAAAGGAAAATTGTTCAGAATTTCCTCCCACCTGGCTTTCCATAAAGTCGAGCATGACTAAGACAGAAAAAAAAATGTCCTGCAAGGTAAATGTAAATAATAGAGTCAAGTTAACAAAAACTATCCAACGAAGACTACATGTTTTTGATTATATTCCTGCAAATACAACAAAACATCACTCAATATGATTAGTGCTGATTAAATTGCCCAAAGCAGCCCGGATCTATTTTCTACAATACTGCAGATTTTGCAGGATGTGCCTAAAACACTGAAAACAAATTAGCGTCATCTTTTTTCCTTCAATAATCGTATTATTAACTTTGACGTTTCACCAACAGAATTGTGTTGCGAACACTAGGACAAGCAAATCTTTCTACCACATCCATGTTGATGTTGTTTTTGTCAAAGTCATCCTCTTGTTGGCAATCAAGAAGTTAAGACATGTTTGTTTCCTAACACTGTCTTCTTTGATGATTGTCTCATCATTTGTTTACCAAGTATACATTATCAAAGGAAAGA
Organism: Stigmatopora argus; assembly: GCF_051989625.1. Classification (NCBI taxonomy): domain Eukaryota; kingdom Metazoa; phylum Chordata; class Actinopteri; order Syngnathiformes; family Syngnathidae; genus Stigmatopora; species Stigmatopora argus. The sequence continues at coordinate 7,126,498 of NC_135394.1, forward strand.
TACCATTGTTTATTTTTATTAATTGTTTTTTTAATTGTGTGACCAGAATTGAAGATATGATGACAGTTTAATGTTGAATATCCTCTGAAATTCTTTTACCGCTGTGAATTGTAGTTGCTTGACATGAAGACTTATATTAACTGATGGCATATTTATATATTTGGAGCAGTTATTTTCCTATTATGAGTGATGGAACAAATAAGTCAAACTGGTTTATACTTTGGTTTGATATGTCAGTCTCAACTTCAACATCCACTGGGGTGTGACACACTGCTGATTACTCATAATGAATGAATCATACATGTAATCAGAGCAGAACCACAAATAAGCAAAACTTCATTCATTATCTCACTTAAATTATATCTCCTAGCTGTATATGAGTGCTTAGTTCTGTGCTTAGTATTTAATTCTATGCATAAAGTGACTTCATCACACAGTTGGTATTTTCCAAAAAGAGTGAGTTTGAATTTTATTTATCAAAATCCAACCACTTGACAGATACACATGGGAAAAGATATTAGCTAAACGTCACCACATCCCAAATCCACCACTGTCTTCCTCTGTTCACTTTCCTATTCATTATCTCCTTGATTGCTCTGATTATTTCTACTTTTCAAAAAAAAAAAGCTCCATTTGTGTTTTCATCTCCACGTGTTCATCCTCTGTATCCTTTTGCAAACTCCTCTGGTCTTACGCTGTCATAGCTAACCACAAATGAACATTCTGAATTCACACACATCCGACCAAACGGCAACCCAAATGGGAACTGCTTCACACTTCACCACAACAGTGTGCTAATTAGTTTGATACACTAACTTTTAGTTAGGGAGACTTCAGATCTTATCTCGCAGGCTCTTTTTCCAACCCTCCATCTGGATGAGCAGAAGTTAATTACAGAAGCTCTGGCATGCTTTATTCAAAAATAATAATAACAATAAAAATTGTTTCTCCAAGTAGTCTTCGGGCATATTCACACCAGGAAAAGTTCGCTTTCTTTGGCCCTGACCAAAATACATTTCGTTTGGACTTTTTTGGGTGCAGTTCTTTTTCACATTGCAATTTTTGCAAGCGACCCAGGATTTGATCACAAACCTACGAAGTGCAAACATCATTCAGTCATTGAACAAAATGGACTTCTCGGGGTAACAAGGTAAAATATGGAAGTAAACAATCACGAAGCTCCAACTTACAGCACTTGTGCTTATATTGATATAGTTCATCCAATTAAAAGTGTATGCGCGTTGTTTGACGAATTGGGGGGTATTGGTGCAACGTTGATTTAATATTTACATATCTAGGGCATCTCATTTCCTCGTCTCGGACCGACTGTTCTGTCTGTACTGATTTGTATTCACACCAGCTCAAAAGGTCTTTCTTCTTCTTTTTGCAACATCTGCCTTAGAGTTCCACTTTCGACAAGCCAATTCGGCCAAGAAAAGTCTGGAATTATGGAGCAACTAATGGAAATATGTTTTAATGTGCAATAAAATAGCCTACATTAAACTAAAAATGAAACAGAAACTTTTATGCAGGGCATTTTACCAAGTCTTTATACAGTGCTTCCAAATAAACTCCACTTATTGGCCCATATTACACACATAGTGTCACAATTGGAGTCTCAAACGTAGAGGATTAAACTAGGTTATCCTCCACGCCATCCATTCATGTGGACAAAACTGGTTGCCAGAGAAGACAAATGACTGATCCCATGCCAAACCTACCAATAATTAGCTGGGCAAAAAGCCACTAATTAACAACAAAACAAACAAAAAACTGAATCAAAAACTGTCCTGAGTTGATTCATGACATACTTACTCAGCACTGTGGTCATGGTAAAAAGTCTACAGGTCAGCTATGCTAAGAACAGGGGTGGCCAAGTCCAGTCCTCGAGAGCCCCAATCCAGTCTGTTTTCCACATCTCCATCCTCTACCACACCTGAATCAAATGATCAACTCATCAGCAAGCTGTCCAGAATCTTCATACCGATCCCAATTATTTGATTCAGGTGTGTTGGTGGAGGGAGACATGGAAAACAGACTGGATAGGAGCTCTCGAAGACCGGGCTAGGCCACCCCTGCCTGAGAAGTTTCATCAATGTTGAATTTTTTTTCTCAAGATTTGAAAAAGTGCTACATCACAATGTTTTGAGAGGTAAGTCAATGACCTTTATTTAGATTTTGGCAGTTTGTTACAATTGTTTGAGATCCTCAGGTTTAGGAGTTACCGAGGGGGTAATTACTTTTTCACAAAGGGCCAACTAATATATGAAATTCACCTTTAAAAACTGCACCTTTTGTCAAATTATCCTTGAAGAAGAAGAAGAACCAAGCGCTTCACTTGAGGTATTTGAAAGAAGAGACGGTGTCAAAGTGCTATGTGTTCCTTGTAGATAGAAATGTGCTACACAAGTGAAAGCCCATTCACTGTTTATCATCTTCAGCCCCTAAGTGGAGACTCTCTGCTGAATTTGAGGATGAGCAAATACTTTGTACCTTTTGATAGGACAGTTTGTTTTGTGAAAGCAGTCCTGAAGTGGTTCTTGTTATTTAAAGTATATTCCTAATGCTAGGTATGCTCTATTTTTTTAAAATATTTTCCACAATGCCATGCCAAAGATATCCACTGTTACTAAGTCTAGTCTAATACCTACCAAGCAGACACAATACAGGCTGAATGTGTGTATTGAAATAGGATTTTTGGAGATGTGAAACACAAGGCTCGGCTGATGAGTGGTTAGCGCGCCAGTCTCACAGTTCTGGGGCCCTGAGTTTGATCCCAGGTTGGTCCTCTGTGTGGAGTTTGAATGTTTTCCTCTGGCTTGTGCGGCTTTTTCTTCGGGTACTCCGGTTCCCCACATTCCCAAAACATGCATGGTAGGCTGGTTGTACACTCTAAATTGCCGCTAGGAATGAGTGTGAGCGTGAATGGTGGTTTGTCTCCCCGTGCCCTGTGATTGACTGGCCCCCAGTTCAGCTTGTCCTCCGCCTGGTCCCCAAAGCCTGGGCTCCAGCGCCCCCCGCAACCCTTGTGACAATAAGCAATTGAATAGATGTGAAACACAAGACAAGCATGAAAGTGCATTCCCTGATTTGTTCTTCATAACAGGCTGTTACATCATCAAAGAAACTAAGAATAAAGGGAAGGAAAAAAATAAAAACAAACTTTGGTGCCTTATTTTAACTTCACACTTTTAATTAATCATACTTTGACTGTAACAAAAGTAAGAAAAAAATATTTAGGATTGAAATCGTATATTGTAGAGATGCAATGTGTACGGTTTTGCCGAGGATGTGAGGAATGAAAAAGAGATACAGACGCTCCCCTACTTACGAACATTCGAGTTACGAACGACGGTACATACGAACATGTCTGCAAATTGCGTTTATGTCGAAAAATGTTCGTAAGTTCGATTTTGTATTGCGCGCCTTTTTCGGAGTAGTGCTTCTTTCCGCCGCTAATACCAACGCCTGGTGCTGTGAGAGCTCAGCTCACCCAGCATCTACTAAATAAATAAATTCTACTTTTGAGACTTACAAGGTTATTTTTGGTGGCAAATGAAAGGGTATGTCCAACCTAGGTGCTAACCAGTTTGTGTAATCCCACATCTCATTTTTGATGAACTCTAGCAGTTCCAGCATTTGGTTTGAATTATTCAAGGTCACCATTTTCAAGGACACTCTTCATTCATGTGCCAGACTTAGCAGGACCAATGGAATTGTGAAACTCAATATTCCACATAGTTATTAGAGCAGGCATCTTAAAATGCTTGAAATTCAGCAATAGTATATGTGAGAACAAAAGAGTCTGGGAGTTATGGTTCCCTTAGTGCCACAGCTAGAAAAGTCTGTTTATATTGTGAGTAGCTACACTCTCCTTTAAGAGGTCATGAGCATGTGGAATTAGACCAGGTGATCACAGTTCTGTGCAAAAATGTCTTTTGACCCTGGGAGGTGCTCTGTAAGTCACCTGCTGGGGTATGTGTTTGTGTGTATTCTCTAGAAAATTAGTTATAGGTATCATTAAACAGAAAGTCTATAGGTAGAGCTTTATGGAGCAACAGGCCTTCAGCTGTCAACACTGTTGCTTGGCCACAGAAACAGCTGCTTAAATGTACGACACATAGACGATAGACTAAGTCTTACCAAATACATGTGCGTACGTGTGTGCGTCAAATATCGACGCGTTTATTAGGTGCTCACAAAAGCACGTGTTTGTGTGTGTGGGTGGGTATAATGACTCCTTATGGCATTTTGTGTGGTAGTGTCTGCAGCCTTGGTGGTAAGGTTGACGAGGGTTAAACCCAGCTCGTTTGAAAGAGGATTAACCCTTCCTCTCTTGCAGACTGTTTGTGTGAGGGCGACTCAAATTTTCGCCATCTCTCACGTTCACGCCATAGTCCTGCTAAGGGCCACCACTAGGCAGCTGAAACCAGAGAGGGAATCAAGTACAATTTAAGTTAAAGTATGAAATGTTTAGTATCCATGCCTTGGAGCCAAGTAGGGTCGTGACTTGGTTACTCTCAGCTTGTGTTATTTTGTTTGTTTGTTATTACAATGAGCAAGTTTGATACTTTTTGAAAAGGATCAGTAGAGTGTTTCTAGGAAGAATTTCATGTTTTATTAGGCCATGATTTATAAACCCCTGGCAGCAGATTAAGCCTGAATATTTGGCTCTTGTGTACATATACATCAGAGTGCAGTTGCATCTTTACTTGCGCATACTTGCTCTCATAGAGATTTACTTGCTGAGGACCACACATCCCAAGTACCACTAGACTGGTTGGTAGTTGAGCCAATTTGGCTTGGTCATGGACAGGTAATAAAAATTGCTAGGTCACATTTTAGTTCAGCATATGACATTTGTTGGTTATAGATGGTGGTAGAATACACTATAATGTAAGACATGCTCTGTTCACAGTGAATTTTCCATTTTTTCATTGGACAGTTTTATATTTATGGCTTATATATATTTCAATACAAATATTAACTTTAATGATAAGTATGACATTGAGCTTGTTTGGGTTAAGTTGTTTTGAAGCATTATTTTCAGAATATTCTCCTAAAGTAGTTTTACTTATGTTAATGTTGGTTTATTTACAAGTTCCCTTTCTCCTTAGTGTATGGTTTGAATAAACCTCTTTTGCCCCCATTTTAACTACATTTTTTCCTCCAAAGAATCTTAAAAAAGAAAATCTCCTTTTGCTTTTGTTCTATTTCAATGTTTTATAAAGTATAAGATGATCATCATGACTGTGTTTTTCATTAGATTGTTTTTTTTTTTATCTTCTGTGCTTTTTGTTCCTTTTACACTTCTGTTTTATGTGAGAGGTGAAAATGATGAGTACAGGAATGCAGAAAGAGCACAAAACACATCAAGGGATAGAAAAAATACTGAAATTGCTGATGTGCGTGACTATATGTATACCTGCTTGTACTGTGATTGCTTGGAATAAAACAAGAAAAGAGAAATGTCCTAAAAGAGCTGCCAGGTATTTTGGAAAGGTTCTCTTCACCTGATTCTTTGTAAAGATTAGTTTGAATAGTATTTGGGCCAACTTCTGCTTACTTGCAACAAACTCTCTGCATGTTTCATTCCTTGAGTCAGTTTCTGTTTCTCTTTATTATGCATTGTTTGGTTTGTGCAATTTATACTCTGATGTGATTTATAATCTGAAACATGTGGTAGTTTCTTCAGCAGAACTTCTTTAAAATGTTCCAATGTACAAAATATAATACATTATTCAATGACTGCTTCTTGAAAGACCTCAGAGGCAAACATATACATACAATGCACTGAGTATTTAGTCTTATTAATAGTTTTATATATTTGGCACAACAATTGTCAAAAGTTTCTTTTTTTTTTCCATAGACGCTTTTCCCAAGATGAAAATCAGATTTGGGAGTCCCCCACTGGACTGAAGATATGTAGACACAGCTGGAATGTGAAGATGTTCGATGGATGGAGGTAAAACGAGACTGGAAATATCACTAGTACTCTCCCGGGAGTACATAAAGCTCTGGCAGTGGAACAGGATAGACAAGCACACAGTGAATCACATTGAGGCTAGCTGAAAACCTATTTGGTAACATGAAGCTATTAGTGGGAAAAAAGAAAAGAAAATGAAAGTAAATTTATCATTGTTTAGGTCCAATAGTCTTTTGTCAATAATGGGTATCACTAGGATTTTCGTTTCATTATTCTCAAGGGCATTTATGCTAGGATTTCGGCTGAAACACAAGTGCCTAAGGCATACCACACATAACCTTCAAAAATGAAATGGTACATCAATGATTACGGTAAAAGCTGAATATTCAAGATTAAATTTTGTACAAAATTAAAAATGTAATTAAAAATTATTTTTTTCCACATTCACTAGTAGGTTTAAAGAAATGTGAAATTGATAACTCTTTGAAATTTGAATTACCCTTGTTTTTTTTAGTTCAGCCAACATAGGATTAATTACACAAATTAAGGATAGACAAGTTTGTCCAGTAACCCTCTACACCATTCTATATGTCCATATATGATTTATATTCTGTCAGTGTATCATTATCACTTATTTTTTATGAAGGATTCAAACATGTTCCCCACTTTATGCCATTTCTCAATCATGTTCTTGGCAACACGGCCGCCAAGTACCTGTCACGTATCTTCCCTGAACATTTATTATTCACCCACAGTTGACTTTAATCAATTTTACAAGGCTTAAAGGCAGGAAGAGTGGGTTGGAGTCAAATAAAGAGTCAAGAAACAATAAAATACAGGCCGAGAGCCAAAGACCACATTCCTTAGGTTAGCTATGTCCATTGTTTTATTGAGAGGCGAGCGAACTGTTCAGTGTGGGCAGTCACAGGTGCAAGGGGATGGCAATATGCAGCAAGGCTGTGACAACTGTCAAAATGCAACATGAAGGATCAGGCAGCATGTCCATATGGAGACATGTGGACTCAGGAAATTTACATTATTTTTCTCCTCATGCACATGAAAGATGGGCAGGAGAGCAGACCCTCGTCAACCTCACATCTTCAGCCAGTCACACTTAGTGGACCATACCATAGCCTGCAGCACCCAGGTGTAGCTATCTGACAGCTTCTCGGCACAACCTTGATGATGTCAAAAGAAAGCAAAAGGTGCCTCAGGAACCTTTGTGATTGGTTGTTACACCCTATTCTTGAAACCTCAGTCTTGTGTATTTAGCCATGCAGCAGCTAAATGGAAAAAATGCCAAATACTTTTGCACATGCAACTGTGTCCTTGACTGATTGTTTTGCATCTTTGGGATGCCTTAGCGCATATTGTGACATGATGACCCGGTACTATAAATGCACTTTCATATAAGGACACAGTTTATTGTCAGTAATTCTTTTATTTGATTCTGTTGGATATTGAGATAGAACAATGTGACTGAGCTTTTTGGTAGATTTAATAAACCACAGGCATGAACACTTTGATGTGGGAGTGCTTCCTGTGTTATCATTCCCTACAAGTGAACGAGTATCCTGTCTGATCCACCAGATCCTCCACGAATAACAACATTCTGTACACGAAGATAAAACGGCACATTTACGACAAACATGTGTCTTCCCTACCTCCCTCACAACATTCTAGTCTCAGATAACCTCTAAAATACCACTAACGCTTCACTTATTGACAGTAAATGCTTATAAAAGAGAAGTTATTTTCCACTGTTACAGTTAAAGGTTAGATTTCAGATAAGCCTAATTTGCTAGATCCTCATTTCACGTCCGGCTAGATGTAATTAAATAATAGAACTGTTTAGATCTTACGTTATTTTATTTATCTTTAGTGTTTTATGATGACTCCATGCATGTTGATTAGCAAAGAACTTGGTAGGAAGATTTGGGAAGATACTCCGTTAACGAAAAGACAACGCTACATTGAGTGATTACACGAGTGAATTATTGTTTATAATCTAGCAAATTGATTTATGGTGGAACTAGATTTTATCATAAACTGAGTCAATACAATGTTTTGCATATTATACAATAAAAGTATCACAGATGTTTAAAAAAATATTATGACATTTATTTATCTGTGACTTACCATTTCATTTAAAAAAAAAAATTTGCATCTCCTCACCACAGCCATAAATTGTAAAAACTTGTACTGCAGAAGTAGCTTTTAACAAGTTCACAAAGTAGCTACCAATAGCTGTTTATAGTACAAGATCACTTTGCTCAAGTGCTGGCTTTTGAGCAATTTAATAGGATACTATTTAAAAAAAATCTATTGTTTATTGCCATGATGCCCTTTACCCTATTTTCTCTCGAAAATTAACTCTTTGTTAAGTATCTCTACTATAGTGTTAAATGTAAAATGCTTTATTAAAGCTCCTTTCAATCAGACAACATAGTAAAGGGGTACTAATGTTATGCGTAACAAGTGTAAATGAGACAATGAATAATCAAATCATACTGAGAAAAACAGGTATAATACAGATTTGTGATCAAATCAATTGGCAGTTCATTGCATGATTTATGCCAAGGGATTTGAGTCAGTGCGAATGTAATTACCAGTAGTAAGACTCACACTCACTCAGCAACTGCAATGGTCATGATGACTACAACAAATGCAGCTCACAAGCCAGTCACACTTGTTGAGCGATTTGAGCTCACTTGGGGAAAAAAAAATCCAACAGCTTCTTTGAGCTACCAGTCATGAAGCCAGCGTCATGTGCAATGCAGTTATTGTGGGAAGGTGCCTAGGTGGCTGCAGACTCGTACTTTCAACCATGTGTGCGTGTGCCCGTCATAAGTGTTATTATGGCCCACACATGCTGCCGACTGTAATGCATGTCAAGATCAAACTTATGGCCATTTGCAGACGCACGTGATTTGTAGAAACCAGGTGCAATTCTATTCAATGCCAAATACTCCCAAATCAGGGAACTTTCTAAAATACTGAAAAGTCAGTCCTCTCTTTGAATCTTGCGATGTGGAAAATTCTACAACACATGCCTTGATTTTTACTTTTATTAATTTATACACTATGGAGTGCACATGACTAAGGGAGTGCAGAATTATTAAGGAAGTTGTATTTTGAATGATTAATTTTATTATTGAACAGCAACCATGTTCTTAATGAACCCAAAATAATCATTAATATTAAAGCTGAATATTTTAGGGAGTTGTACTGGGGATTTTTTTAGTTTTAGGAAGACATCTGTGTCTGTAGATGACTATTACTGTGCATAATTATTAGGTAACTTAACAAAAATCAAAAATATATACCCATTTAATTTTTTTTTCACTAGATAAACCAAACAGTTCAACATTCACAAATGTACATTTCTGAAATTCAGAAGCTTGGCAATTTTAGAAGTGATGCACCCCTCTGCAAGATATCTCACTATTTTTGACTTTTCAGAGCCTGCCTCTTTTGACCCATTTTGCCAAAGGAAAGATAGTTGCCCACCGCTTTTCATTACAGAGATGCACATCACCTGAAATGCTTAATTGATAATGGGCTTTCGAGTTTATAGAGCTTGGATTACGACAGCCTGCATAAAGAGGATGTGATGTGGTCAAATACTCATGCCTAATAATTCGGCACTTCAGTAAAAAGTCACAAAATTGAAGAAAGTTCCATATATGCACTGCACCAGAGTATATTTCGATGTCTTAAAATGGGACTTCCACATAGAGATGTTACACAGAAACTTTTAATTAATAGACATTTATATACATACAAACAGAGGTTCTGGAAGGAGGAATTTAGGTTAGAGCATACAAGAAACTAAGAGTGCCGTCACAACTTCATCGCAGTTGTTGTTTTGTGTTGTTGTTTTTTAAGTAAAACATAAGGCACATTTGTCCCCAGTAATACATATATAATGAGCTTCATTATAAAAGATGCAGGGTTCAAATTGAGGATTAAAAAACAGGACCATGTAGTTCCAAAATGATGGTAGCTTCTCTCTTATTCACTCACCAAAGCTTGTGCTACCCTTGGACAATGACACAATAATTATTGGCACACCTAGCCTCAGATTCACATAATGCTCTTTCAGTCAGTGTTTGATACCGTCTATCTCTTGATTTAGCTCAGTTAGTTACTCGATAAAGAGAACGCAACACAATCATGACTCTAATTGTATCAGTAAGAATCTAGGTTTGAAACGCCACTTTGAAATTTTACTCTGCACTCGACTGCCACTGGGACAATTCGACATGCATGTGCTTGTGCTGGCTGAAAAAAAATTGGCGTACATGTGTGAAAAAAGGGGTTTGTGGTTTGGAGTTTGTGGGTATGTGTGTGAATGTGTGTGGAACTGCGGGTCAGAATCTGGAAAGTATCACAACTCACCCACTGCTGTTGACGACGTGTGGCACTAATACCACCAGGAGCTCTCAAATGGTCTCAGACAGCGGGGACTTTACTGTAAAGTAATGTCAGAATCAAACGTCTTGACATTATGTATTTAAGTCCCTGGAGGAGAAATTCCACCACAAGTTTTTTGATCACTTCACCGCACTTGCACTTTCATAAAATGTACTTCAATAGCAAAGCTGTAGGGTTAGAAATCTGTGAATGCAGAGATAAAAGCATCCCCACTAATGATATTGTATGTCAGAAATATGTTCAGAATCAATCAGAGAACAGTGTGTTTGGTATATGTGATGTATTAATTTTTGAGCCCACCCAGAAAACCTATTGGGCCCTGAATGTTAAACTTCAAGATTAAAAGAGAAAGCAAAGCATTTAGTACCTTTTGAGAGACAGTAAGTCAGCTCAAATATTTTCTTCATTCGGTTTCTGCAGATATCTGAGAGGTGTCATAGTATCCAGGGACTGCAATAGTATGCTGTATTAACTATTGTCCTTAATGTAGTTATTTGTTGGAGTATTCTATCAGCCAAGAATTTAGTTATCATTCTTCTGCTCACTTCTTTTTTTTCAAGTTTAAAAGCAGCAATTTTGCTCAATGCTTTTTATTGTATTGTTTGTATATTCCATTATTATAATTATTTTTATATTTTTTACAGCGGTCCATAGACCTCAACTGTATTAAATTGGCACATCTTATGATCAAAAGTATTATAATTACTAGTGACTAAGCAAAGCGTCTTTGAACCAGTCCGTTTTTTTCTATTCAATGAGATCACATACTCATTTGCTCATTTACAAGAGCAGACCACCAACTAAGCTCTATAAACTGCATCTGTGCTCGTACCATCGTTAAGTGCCACTATTGTGGGGTGCTGTGATTAGATTTAATTGACCCTTCTTGAAAACATAACACCTCACACCAGCCACCTCACATGAACATGGAGTAGGTGCTTTGTGGCTTGTCGACCTCAAAACAGTATTCACTTCCTGTATAGGTTGAAACCATCTTGACCAGCGTGAATCACTCTTCCATTTGCTTCGATTACACGCGCCCTTTCTGTCACCAGACTCCACACACACAATTTTGAAGCTAATTCCATTCAACATCAATATGGAGTTACTGCATTGAGATGTGGTTTGGGCATCGCATCCTGAAATGAGAACGTAGCTGTTGTGAGTAGTTTAAGGAAATAGCTTAAGCCTGTGAAACGTTATCCCACATCTGCTTTTGAGAAAGTGCTATTTTATCAGTTGTATTAGTAGGAGGCCAACATCACTGCGGGCAACCACTGGCTTTATGAATATGCAAAAGTTCATCCAGTAACATCTGTTTAACATTAAGAAATACACACCGAGTTTATTTGCAATTTCAACTATAACCTTTTTCAAATTACTTGGAATATTAAGCGACTGAAGTTTGTGATTGCATTTTATATTCCCAGTAAATGAGAATTGCAAATGTAATCCATGTAAATAATGGATTGGTTGTTGTGTACTCCAACATTTCCATTACAACAAAAATAAATAACTGAATTCTTTCCAGTAAGACTGACATCTTCATGTGCTCAAATCTTAGGTAATAGCATGCTATAGCTCAGGCTTAAGCGCCAGAAACTTTGCATGTCCTATCAGCAAGGGCGATGATTAAATTATGTAAACAGTTTGGAGAGGGTCCACGATTCCATTTCGTTGTGCTGCGAGTGTTTCCTCTGAAAGATGTGCTATATCTCTTCCCAGCGGAAAGGTAAAAATCAACAAGAAAATCATCAGCACTGAGCTTTACCAAAACAAGCATCTATCGTTATTAGGGACCATGGTTTAGTTTTGGGGACCTCAATCCTCTCTAGGCTGTAAATTGGTCTCGACAATAAACAGCTGGTTCATGGGAGCAAAGAGAAGTTTGAAATTAATCAAACAAATTTCCGTATCACTTTTCTGCATGGTTGGCTGCCATTCAAAATAATAAATACTATTCCATTAAAATGATATTTGTTTTCAGTAAGTCTTTTTGTTGTTTTCTTTTTCTTATAAAGTAGTCACAATATAGATAGAATCATGCAAACCTTTTTTGTAATGAATATGATGTTTGATGGTGAGGATGATGGTGTTTTGGCCCCTAATAATCTGCTCCACTTTTATAAACGTTCCTAAAGTGTTTGATCCTTTGATAAAGAGAGCAAAAAATATCCTGAAGCTTGTCGGAATTAAATCTGAATGGGTTTATTTGTTTAAGATACTAGAGCTTGGGAGTCTAATAGAGGAGAACCGGGGTGGTCCACAGTCTATTTGTTCACTAGCGGCTGATTTTTGGATTTTAGTTTCAGTGTGGTGACAGAAAGGTTGGCGGTCATAGGAAATGAACAAGACCGTGTGTATGATTATAATTGTGATTGTGGAGAATATTTCTTTTCTTTGCAAGCTTAAAAGTTGTGGTCGTAGGAAGGAATTGTCCGTAGCATGAAAAAGTTTCTAAACTCATCAAGAACGGTGTCTTGAAATTTGAAAAAATAAAAGTGAGGAAAGCAGCACTGACTGATGGGGGGCATGGTCCCTAAGGATTCCTTCATGGATTATTTTGAAGCAGCTGTTTTTGGCCTCACTAAATGGAGACGTTGTGCTGTGGTTTGGACCCTGCACCCCCTTTCTCCTCCCAAGTCCTTACCAATACTTCCCAAATCCTTTTTTCCTGTGCTACCCCTCCCTACTAAAACAAAATGGTGGCAGGAGTTGGAGCTGTCACCTATTTGAACCAACGCTATTGTAAACCACTCTGTGACCTCCATCTCTTCATAGCAAAATACTGCCTGACGTGGTCCTTGACAGGATCTCGGCCAAACAAGCGAATAGGGCTGAGTGTCAGAATGGGGCTTCATTTGAAAGCCCATGGGTGCTCTGCTAACTATACTTTCCACTCAATTATCTTCCTGTTCCCAAAGCCCTTAATGAAAACATTTTAGTACACCTTTTGGGAGGTTAACAGGGGTTCAGATTCCGAGTGCCTCCGTCCTTCAAGACCTGACACTGAGACCTATTACAGGAGAGAAAAAATTGAGGACCTATTACAGGAGAGAAAAAATTGAGAACCTTTTCATGAGGGTATCATCTGGTGACATATTGTTTCTCACATTGCCCAAACTGATTTGTGTTCTCGCATCAATTTGACAGCCCCCTCTGGAAGCTATTAGCTTGGAAGAATCACCCCCTGTACTGTTAGTGGTCAGTCAAAAACAAATAATATGATCACCCAATAGTGTTTGCAAGGGAAGGTAGCTCTGTAGTACCACAAGGATTGGAAATGTTTACGAACACTCACAACGACAGGAAAGGCTCAAAGGAAAACATACCCGCTGTTTCCAACAATGCCCCACAGCTTCATCTCATCTCCTTAATAGTGCTGCATTTCGGACCAGAGAGCTTGAGCAAGGTCAAAGGTGAGTGGGAGAAAAGCACAGTTGAATCTTAGATGGATTAGCACCCAGTGACCCAGATGCTCCCAAACAAGCACTACACAATTAGAGATCCTCTTTATGGTACATCACTGCTGGATGGTTCATTTCATTCATTCTTGTCATCCATAAAGTAGCAGAGATGTTACAAATTGAGAGAATCAAATATTGTGTATAACTTTCATGTTGGATCAAAGTGAATTCTTTTGCAATGTTGTTTTGGAGGTTTCATGTTAGTGCAAATAGTGCTCATATGTTAGGTTGATTCTTTCAGCTTCTTCCTGTGATCCTGTGAGCTTTACATTTTTGACAAATGTGAATCCATACAGCAAGGTGGGAAAGCTGCTGTTAATCTTGAGGAAGTTAAAGTGGAGTTGGGTTTCTTAACACACTTAAACTTAAATGAACTGCAATCCATCATATTGATCCAGTGTCCATCTGAAGGTTCCAGGAAAGAAATGTGATAAGAAGGAGGCTGCTTATCAAAAACCAAACACCAAGCTAATTTGTATCATTCAAAAAGTTGAGCACGAAGGCTAGCCTTTTCGATGCCGGGTGGGATTGCTTTCACAGTGGATAACACCACTGTGGTTTGTTTTCATGTGTATTCATTATGATAAGTTGTTCCACTAGAACTCTGTGGCCACTTCTTAAAATTATTAGGAGTCATAAAAAGACAAATCTGCTTCAAAACAAATGCATTCTTTATACATACCAATGTTTCACAGTGCTACAGCTGCCACTGCAAAAACAAAAAAATATTTAAAACAGAGGCATGATTTACTTAAACCTGACCAAATGTCGAGTTCCATTTTTTTCCATACTGTAATGCATATGTTTACACACACAGCCTTTATTTATGAAAGAAAGTGCCAACTTTTTGCTTACTACACACTCAACCGCCACTGGCTAAATATATGAAAATCTAAATACTATAGGCACTTGCTCACTGACACTAAGTTGCGAATAGCCAAGCAGAGCAAATTTAAACATTAAATATTCACATTCAAAGAATTCAGCTTCTTATTAATGAAAATCTATCTCTTTGTAAAGGCAAAACATGGGACCACCTAAAATAGCTCTTCAAAGGGACATTATGAGCTTTTCCATGCAAATTGTTTTGCAAACCTGATGAAATAATGTCAGAGGTTCTAAAAAATATGTTTAAAAAACATATTGTAGCTACAGCTTTGCCACAATCTTAGTAAGTAGGAATACTTCATTTTTTTTTGTCTTGTGAGGCAACAATTTGATAAAAAAGGTCATATATATATATATATATATATATATATATATATATATATATATATATATATATATATATATATATATCTATATCTCTATATCTCTATATCTCTATATCAATCAATCAATCAATCAATCAATCAATCAATCAATCAATAAATAAAAAAAGAGAGTGCCCGGCGGATAAGTTGTTAGCATGTCGGCCTCACGGGCTCTGGGGTCGAGAGTTCTATCCCAGGTCGGCCCACACTGTGTGGAGTTTGCATGTTCTCTAGGTAGTCCAGTTTCCGATCACATCCCAAAAACATGCATGGTGGGCTGGTTGAACTCTCTAAACTGCCCCTAGGTACGAGTGTGAGCATGTATGGTTGTCTGTCTCCTTGTGCTGATTGGCTAGCCACCAATTCAGAGTGTCTTGGTGCCCATAGTTATCTGGGATAGTTTTCAGCACTCTCCGTGACATTTGTGAGGATAAGCGGTTCAAAAAAGGAATGAATGAATATCTAAGTGTATGCACAGTGTACAAAATGTCCCACAAACGTTTTCTTTTATAAGAGTTAGCATTCATGACTGAGTTTGATCTAATCCCATTTGTTGTTAATCAAAACCAAATAGTCATACAAAACGGCGTATGTCGTAGCATTTCCTCATCTGCATGTATATTGGCACATACAGTATATATACGGCTTTAATAAGGGTCTAATCAGGGCACACAATGATCAAGAATATAAAAGAAAAGCAAGTATTACCAATGTGAAGAAAATGCTGGCCTTTGTTTGAAAAGTTAATTTGAACCATTCATCACAAATGGATGGCAGCAGGATATTTTGTGCACACAGTTCTTTGGTTACTGCGCAGCAGGAATGCATGAAGACTTGTCATGGACCCAAAATCACTTATTGTATCATGTAACGTGCATCCAATTTATTTTCATTGTTTGTACTTGTGTGGACAGGTAAAATCTGGTCCAAGTCAATTATTTAAATAATGACATCACACATTTTTCTGTACTCACGATCTATACAGGATGTGAATTACCTGTAGCATAGTTCACCTGTATTTTCCTCACATTTTTAATTACAATTGCATTTCGGAACACCATGAAATGATTTTAAGAATACATTAAATTGAATTGAATGCTTTTATTGTTATTAAACAAGTATAATGACATTTAGAGCCTCAATACAAAGTTCACAATAACAACAACAAACAGACACCATTTCATTTTATCACTGTACCTATACATACATACTACATCCGCATTATTCCATCTCTTTCCTTCAGCAACAAAGTTTATGACTTAAAATTATATTCTAAAATGTCACCATGTCATAATGTCTCAGTGCATTAAAGGTGATTGTCCTCCATTATTTCAAACTGTTAGGTAAGCATCTCAAGTTGTCAGCTTTGAAAGAGGAACTGACACCCTGACCTCCATCACGGTCCTCCAGCTCCCCCTCGCTCCTGCCTAGCTCATTCACTAACGTGCCACTTTTTAAACTCCTGTCAGCCTACAGCTGTTGCACACCCATATTGTTCTTTTTTTCCCTATATCCTACCTTATAGTTGGGTTGAGATTTTTCGTGTTGTTGTTTTGGTTTTTTTACACTTCAACTTTCTATCAGATGAGACAGTCACACATTCATAAACTGGAACTGTCTTTGTTCATTTTTCTGGTAAACCTTTTATTTCCTAATTCGTCAGATGATTCCCAGTCTGAAATGTATTTAATTTAAAAATACAGTGCTCCACAGAACCTTTTCCTTTTTGTTGGCAGGTCATTTTGGCACAAGTGTGCACTCTACTAAGTTATATTCATTTTTAATCACAGTCATTATAAAATTGCTAAAATAATAATCTAACGGTGTCTTAAGTCTTGCATAGTGCTGAAAATGATGGACAAAATGCTTTTAGAACCTGTTTTGTTTATCTGGAAGATAAAGTTAATAGAAAGTGCACTTAAGCATGTTTATTTGGTATGCACTAAATTAAATGAATTGATGTTTGATTTAAAGTTACTGATGTTTATTCTTATTAATAAGAGAAGGAAATACAAGTTTGGATAGAAAAAATAAGTTTGAAGGAATCAAATGTTTTTTTGTTTTTCTCCATCTTGAACACTTATCTTAGAGCAAGCTGCATACTGTAAATGTAATTAATTATACTACATAATGTCCATCATTGGAGGCCACAGACTCGTATTAATTGATTTTTATTGGTTGATAATATTATCTCTGTTTAAGTAAAATTAAAATGAATGTAATTTATAATTAATTTGAAAGACTAGGGTATTATGTTTTATTTATATTTTTACTCAAGTGAAAAAACAACAACTATGAATTGAATAGATTAAATGAAAATTCAAAACTATTCTACACAAATAGAGCCAGACTCTAGAAAGACAATCTAAAGATGACATAAGATCAAACTTCTGCAGAGGCAGCAGAAAAAGTTTGAGCAATAAATGGAACTGGCAACTAAGGAACAACTTTACTATCTGATTTGCTCATTGTATTTAATTACTGACTTTTTCCCTTTTTTGAGAGTTTGGTTATATTTATAAATGGATATTTTTGGCAGGTAAATTACCCATTCCGCTTACAAATTGTTCAAATCTAGCTTTCCACCCAATCACGTGCACATCCATGCGCTTCCACACAAACGCTCACACCACAAAACCACTGCAAGATGTGCTGTACCTTAGGATGGCACTCCCAAACCACAATGACTAAGCTTCCTTTGCACATGGCATTAATTACAGTTGGTACTTATGCTAATAATATAATTTGGGTAGGTGGCATGTTTCAAACTCAACTTGTCCCCTAAATCCTACGGAAGTTATGCCAGGAAAGAATAGCTCATAATGTATCTGTATATGATGCAGCTCAGACTATTGGTTTAGTTGTTCCAGATTCTGCACACCTTAGCATAACCATAACATAAACATTTCACTTTACCTTGACACATTCTTTTCCTCTCTGAATGGCCCATTTAGGCGCAAGATTGACGGGGGACCTTCAGGCAAGCTGAACAGGATGTGGTTTGCTGTTGCTCAGGTAAGCCATTTATTCCCATTAAACCCCAATGGTGCCTTTTTTTTCTTGAGCACGCCATAGCTGCCAGATGTACATCTGTAGAAGTCACTACACTATACATCTGACAATTGACTCGGAGACACCGCCCCTAGTCTGGGAAAAAAACTGCTAATTTCAGGTGCATTCCTAACATCTTTAAGACAGCAGAGGCTTCATTTTTTTTCAAAACTTGACTTTTTCCAAGGTTTATTTTGTCATGTCAGTCACACAAAGTTTACATAGTGAAACTATACCAGATTTTGCTTCAAACTAGACACACTATCAAAACAACCAAGACCAGCAAGACAGTGTATTCAAATGTAAATAATGTCACTGTCTCATGCCTAGGGTGCATTTACAGTTTATATTGTATTGAGTGCTAAATAAAATAAATCAATAAAATGTATTTCACTGCAATTATGAGAATGGGAACCCTTTGGAATAATCTATATTACCTACATGAATTTGTTGTAAAATATGCTCCTACAACACTAACACCCCATTATAGTACATTTAATGTTCAAGACATCTATAAAGCACTAAAGAATTTTCATGTCCAAGCAAAGGTATAATTTTGTAAAACATTAGACACAACCTTCTTTTTTACATGGAAAAAATGGCTGGTTTTGGCCCATGGCCTCTGTTTTTCACCCGTTTTAGAGTGTTGTATATTTAATCTAAAAAAGCTATCAATTTCAATGCAGTTTGCAGAACAAAAAAAACAACAAGAACACAAACTTTCACCACTCTTTCTCATTTTAGTTCCAGTTCTCTACTATTTCTGAAATTCCAAATTGCTTGAGGACTTTTGGACAGTAGGCCTAGTACAATCATTTTTGGATTAGTTTGTTTATTTCTCTTGCTTGGAAAAGGAAGCAAAAGTGATTTAAGCTTCTCTCTGAGGTTTTAATTAATTTGTGTTTATCTGGGTGATTGCTGTGCTGAGTCATTACTGCAACGCTGAATTGTGGATGTGTTTATATAGGTTTTTTTTGGCAGGGGCTTTTGCACACATTTTTCTCTAGGTGCAAAATTCTTTTAACATGGACGTGACATTGTTTCCTTTTTGTATTGTTGGCTGGTCTATACATCCCACAAAATATGGCGTCATATTGGCAACTGGCAAGGGTAGTACAACAGGCGGTCATTTGGATATACACCTCCAATCACAAGTAAACAAGAATAATAATCAACAAAATATGGATGGTAAACCAAGAGAACTCAAAGGCTGCTTTCTATTACCACATTGGTATAGTACTTTCTGCACAGCTTAGATGAAAAGCAATGATCTAATTTTGCGGCTGTATGATTGCAGTGTCTTATTCATTGTAGTTTTGGCTTGAGAGTTTGGTTTTCATTGGGATGAGACATTGTAAAATAGCAGATCAAACCAACAAGCAGAGGATGAACAGGATTGATTACACTACAACATGAGATACAACAAACCACTAATCTGATGGTCTGTCTGCAGTCATGCATCTTCATCTATCATTCACGCTCCTTCCCATCACCACCTTGAGCAGTCGAGGAGCCAGACAGGATCAGCTTTTTTTTTGACTTAGTCACTTCATGATGGACTACTTATGCATCCATCAATTTGTCTATCTGTGGTCACTGCCCTTTTAAATAATACTTTGCATTCTCCAAATGTGATCAATCTGCTCTTGATGATTTGGATGTAGATTTTATAATTTTGCTGGTGCATAACTTGCTTCAAACCAATACAACTTTCTATCACTGCACTTCAGTCTTAGAGAAGAGTTGTTGCGGTTCTATTTTATAACAGAAAACTTGCATGAAAAAACATTAGATATGCCTGTTGAATATCTGGTGTAGATTAACACAAGTAGGTTAAGACCAAAACAATCCTTTTTATCTCAGTCTTTTAAATGAACCACATTTCATGTAAACTGAAACTTGGCAAAGTAAACCCATTTTGAGTACTTGATCAGATATGCTGATAATGAGTGTCACAAATTCTATCTGGATCATATCTTAACATTGCAATGTCCATTTGATTTGGGACTGGAAAGGATACGGCTTGGCAGACGTTCTATCAACCAAAAACAAATACTATTGGTGACTTTTGTGTTTTTGATCACAACAACATGGACAATAAATCTAACATCCGTATTAAGGCAGGAATTGGATAAGCAGCACCATAAGTGTTGCTAAAAGATGTATGATGGAAAGCATGAAGTTACTGTATCCCCCAAGTGGAAATGAAAAACAGTTTTGTGGCATTGAGTTGTACAGATTTTGTTTCGTTCCCAGATGGCTACTTTCTTTACCTCCAAAGTAAATATACTGTATTCCTAAAAAGCTTTTTTGTGATCATTTTCGAGAGGAGGAATTCCTAAGCTTCAATGAGACATCTCCTTGAGAGACAGCAGCGCATTAAAGTAAAGGTAATTACACTGGGACCCGACAGGTCAGAGAGTAAAGGGAATAAGGCTGTTGGATCATCTTATCGCAAGGACAGAAAACCAAGGAACAGCTGAAGAAACTAGCACAACCTCTCTTGGATGTCAAAACAGTAAAGAGAGAAAGGTCATGAAGTGGAGTTTTATTTCATATACGTGTCTCTTTATCAGTGAGCTTTTAGAACCGTTAAGTCTAATGCGCAGAAGTGAAAGGGTGTGAAGAATACTGGAGTGATGGAAGATGGTGAGATCACCCAAGTTTTCTTTTTTGAAGTGTGTTTTGATCTAGTATTATTTTCTTTTTCTTTCTTATTGTTTCCTGAAGAGGAAAGGACTGACAAAATGATGTCTTGTCAACAAAATTACCATCACCTTAAGGTTCCTCATCTAGAGGATGGAAAAAAATCTGTTTTCATCTGTGTTACAAATATCTTCATTTGGTTCAACAAAAAATGAGATTGTAGCAAGAACAAACGTTTTTGAAAAACTAACACCGTAAAATAAATATTTCATCAATGTCAATGTTCCACTCATGTGCAAAGACCTCATATGCTGAAAATAGCATTAGAAAGGGATTTGTGAAAACTAAGAAGCAACAGAGCTCGCCGCAAAATGCTTTGATCCATTTTTCTTGCCCACATGTGTTCAGTACTCCAGACACTAACCCATCAGCAAAATTGGCTTCATTATTTACAGACAAAAAGAAAGGTGTGGGGTTTAAAAAGAATGGTCAAAGGAATGTTATGGATATTTATACAGCAGCTGGTTAACTTGGAGATTTACACATGTAGACAGATGTCCAAAAGGCCTGGGGGTATTACTGGTTTAAGTGGTACTGTAAAATGTGCAAAGGCATTCAATGAAATACTGCACAAAGGCTGGATCTGTTCAGTTGGCCTTCCTTTGTCTTTTTACAGGTCAGAATTCTCGTTGTTTTGTGCTCTTCTCATGTGGAAGTTGATTCTATGCATGCACTTCTCATAAAAAAATAGTACTTAGGTCTCTTTGAAGATATGATCCACACCATCTGCACACATGATTCAGGGAGTGTGTCTTCACTATTTTACTTTGGCACCATTTAGTATTGTCAAGAGAGCAAGAAACAAGTATTGTGCACATCTTGCCAATACATATGGAGAAAGCCCACACAGGCATGGGGAGAACATGCAAACTCCACACAGGAGGTCAGAAACCATTGGGATTGAACCCTCGATCTCAGAACTGTGAAGCTGACGTTTTAACCACTAGTCCACAGTGTTTCCCAAATGGGTTATAAATTAGTTAAGTGTAATGTTGAAATTTTGTTTATGGAACATGTCAAAGATCTTCCAGCCTTTTCTAATAGACGACTTCTTCACTTCTCTAGTCATTGGCTAAATAAGACACCTGACATGCTGCCCGGACATAGTAGAAAATGAGCTATCTGACTAGGGCTGTGAGGCTGTGAGGAAGTCAGAGAGGACTTGCGTGTTCGGAGAAAACGAAGTGGAAATGGCTTTTCTTAAGTGCTTCAAAATTTCATCTAAAACAAACAACTCTGTTATTGCCAAAATTGGCAAGATAAAGAAGATTCTGCCCGCCTGAGAAGGGGCTTTTAAGTATCAAAATTGTCTGGTCATCAATATACTAGCATGTCCAGCAGCGGAGCAAGAGTGTTCGTGATGGCCATTTTTATTCATTGTATATAACCAATTTTATCGAAGTGCAATTTTTTTAATTAAGTCAATTTGCCCACATAAACCATTTCCTGCTTTTATCACCCTCACTAACTAACATGTTGTAAAGGGTTATTGCCCTTCTCTTGTTCAAAACATTAAAAGTTTAGTAAAATTAGGAGAAAGTAGTAAGATGTAATCAAGTTCCCTAACTAAATCCCCCCTCAGCCATTTAGAAGTTATTGGTTAAAGATTATTTTGAATGCTTTGAAAATGTAGGATTTATGCAGAAAATTAGCCACAAGTTTACCCCATACACAACAAAACACCCATTCCTTCACACTTTCCCTATATTTTAACTGCTCTCTCGCCATGCATCTCTTGGCCACTAAGCCAAATAGTTAAGTTGATGCATTACTTAAGTGGGTAATTAGCTTAATGACTGGGGCACAGTGAAAAATGGCACACTAGCGCCAGGCCTTTGTGTTTTGAACCAAAAGAATAAGGCACTGCTTGATTTCATGGATTCCAGGTTCTTGTACTTTTTCTATGAATGAAATGTAAATGTCAGGGATAGCTGAGTTTATGCTGCTGTGAATGTCAAGGGTAGCGCTTGGCACTGAGAACCACTGGACCATTTTCAGCTGGCCAATTTCCATGATTGTTGCAGCCCTGAGAGCAGTGAAAATGTGCCGCCGTCGAAACAAAAAAGCTAGCCCCACTGTGGGGGATCCTGATTTCTGGTATGTGACCTTGTGGCTGACATGGAACCACAAAAGTAGTGATCCTTTTTCATCCCTCTACAATTTTCCATCTGACTCCATTTGTTTTCATTTGTGAAAACAAAACCATTCCCATTTTCTGTATGTGAAAACATAGCATCCCAGAAGGCTTTGCGGGAAATATCAATCAGTAGAATGGTTCTATTGTGATTTCCTCTACGCATCCTATTGGACAGGCTTTCTGAAAAGAAAACACTGGACACCAGAGTTAGGGCAACAGAGATAACAATCTGTATGCATTGTAATGTCAGACTGAAAAATGATTTCTAAAACAGGCAAGGGAGCATTCACGTTAGTAATGCTACAGAAAATTTGCTATCGTAGAATGATGAGTGGGTAAAGCAAAGGCTGTATCCGTAAATGTGGTACTTCAGAAAGAAACATGAGCATTTTTGGCTAAAGATCCATTGAAAAAATATATCCGTTCAGCTGGTGAGACTCTTGGAGGGACTGTTTTTTAGCAACAAAACTTACTGCTATTTGTAATGAATGTTGACATAAGCCACCAGACATTACCAAGTGGTGGACTTACACCACCTCACAATGAAAAGTTTTGGAAGGGTTAACCTCAATCAGGCTTGTGTTTCCTGCAAGGATGTGTTGGCGGTAAAGTCATATACACTTGAGGTTACACTGATTATATTCCATTGTTGTTTACTCTTTGCCTAGAAAAAAAAGATGGGATTGGGAAATTGATACCATTTTGGGATTTTATGTTCTTCACTTTAAATTCCAGTTGTTGGTTTGAAGAACTTGAAAAAAATATATCTATTTTGTCAATGAGCATGTTATCACTCCTTTGCATTGTGATGGCTTTTACTCGAGTGGAACGCCACACTCTCACTTTAAGGGTTCTACTTTGTGGCTCGTACTCATGTTCACATTGTCGCACATGAGTGACTTTGTGGCAGACAAAAACAGCAGTTCTTCTGATCTGAGCCACAAGCGAGTTGCAAGTCTTTTTGTCCAACTCTCAGACAAGTCCTTCCAGTTGTGGGAATGTCGAGTCACAAGTTTATATCAAAAAGTTCTCCAAAACAAAGAAATCAAGTTCCATTACTGTTTAACCTTAGAAACTCTAAGGTGAAAAAACAAGTATTCAATTAAATTTATTCCTCCCTCTTTTGATGGAGAAAAATTAGGTTTGAAATGTATATATTGTATGAATGAAACTTGTGTTTTATCGCAGATGACTAAACAGTCTGCTAAAGAAGTCAGGGAAAGTGGTGTTTTGGTTCACGTAACTAGACCACTTTTCCTAAATGTATTAAATCTACTAGCACCATCTTACTACTTCAATTAATGTGATGGCATAAAGGAACTCACTCTCACATTTGTCGAGCCAATGGTTTGCAAGAAAAAAATACAAATAAAAGTACATTAAATCGTCAATGGATGATGTAAACTCACTCTTACTGCTAGATTAATTCAATGAAATACTACTTTACTCTGCTCTGACTATTCAAAAGTAGATTTATTCAACCTGACTTACTAGACATAGCCCACTAGCCAATATTATGTATTGCTCCAACCAAATGAAACAAAATACGGCGTCTGTCTGGCAAACTCCTATTTTACAAAGCTCCAGCCAAGACATAAAATGTACTTAGACATTTACCCCATTGCAGCCATTTCCTTGGTCAGTTTTAAAACTACTTTTCCAGTGTACACAACACATTCTGCCATCAGAGCTTTCTAACCACACTTATAGTTGGAAGGAGACTGTAGGTGTGGAAAACAGTAAAGTTCATCTTGTCAAACTAACACAAGATAATTAATTCAAGAACTGAGAGTCAACAATCAGTCAAAATAATTAAAAGGATTTTAATGAAGATTTTATATTGATTGGCAAAAATGATAGGGTCAGGTAAGATGTTAAATGAATTGATTGCATATTTCCAATTCAGTACTTTTGAACTAACGTTAAGTGATTTCATCGCTCAAATGTATGATAAACTTATCTTTTTAGATCCTGAACTTCTATGCACAATTTGATCGTTTGACCGCATTGTTTAATTATAGGTCAATAAAGAAATAAATCTCTCTCATTTTCTGAACTGCTCTATCCTCATTAGGGTCACGGGGGGTGCTGGAGCCTATCCCAGCTGCCTTCGGGCCAGAGGCAGGGGAGAGGCAGGGGATACCCTGAATCAGTGGCCAGCCGATCGCAGGGCACAAGGAGACAGACAACCATGCACACTCACACCCATACCTAGGGGCAATTTAGACTGTCCAATCAGCCTACCATGCATGTTCTTTGGAATGTGGGAGGAAACCGGAGTACCCGGAGGAAACCCACGCAGGCCCGGGGAGAACATGCAAACTCCACACAGGTGGACATGACCTGGACCGCCCAGAGAAATAAATGAAAAATTCATTCATTCATTTTCCATACCTCTTGTCTTCACAAGATTGTGTGTGGGGGTGCTGCAGCCTATCCCAGCTAATGACGGGCACCGGGTGGGGTGTACACCCTGAATTGATGGCCAGCCAATCGCAGGGCACAAGGAGACGACAACGAAATACTGATGTTAAAAGATTGATTTAAAGAAAAAATTATGAGCATCTAATGAGTCATGAAAAATCTGCAAAAAGAAATATATCCATTGGAAATCCCTATGGAGACACGTGAAAATGAAGAAAAAACATTATGGCAGATGGCATATTTGTTTTCTGCTAAACTGACATTTGGAATATGAATGAAGTTGGCATGCTCCGTGCAAATATAAAGAATGTTTATTCACATAAGTAAAGCACAGCTTTCCAACCATGTCCTACTCCTAATTACGGTTGGTGAATTAGAGGCTATTCATTCAGAATTCGGGCGAGAAAACCAACGTATCATGCAATGATCATTTAATAACGAAAGCAAATGAGTTCTAATTTTAGCAGCCATTATTATAGACATGCAGCATTCACTTGTTATTAGTTGGCTCATGGCTGTGTCTTTGCCTTTATCTGTCACTGTCTCTTTCACTTGCTGCCAGAGTGACAGCAGCTAAGGTGACGCCTGCAGTAGCCGAGATACGGCGCAGCTAATGGATTTGTCCCAGCCGTGTGAGAGACAACAGAGCCGAGCCTAGAAGGAGATGAAACACAAAGGCAAATAGTTTAGCCTCTCTTTCATCTTCATTTTGGACTCAGCAGCATGTGAGCATCTCACATCTCACCTCATCTACACCACTGCCTCAATCCATCATTTGTGTCAGACTAAATCCCCATCTTCTCATTTCCATAGAAGAGAAGCGTTGGAATGTGGAGAGCTTCATATATTGGCATGATTTTTTTTGCAGCTAAAGAAAAAGCTATACTTAATTATAGTCCAATGGAGCTCTAGAGCTTTATTGAAGTTCTATAAAAATTGAAGAGCCTTTGTGTTACAATTGTGATGTTCTGCTGCTGGCAGGCTTGTGTTTTCAATCACAGAGCACAGGTGTGTGGCGGTGGGCGGAGCTCCCGCCATCACACCTGTGTACCAGCTAATAATTTAATAGTCCACTTGAACAAAAAGACTATAGTGGGTCATTTGTATCTTATTCATCTGATACATCAGTATTAATCAGGAGAGAAAATGACATTGCTCGAAATTCATGGATCAAATATGATACGTTTGGACATATAGGGTGAGTTTTAATGAGCAGTTTTGATGTGTTACCATGAATGGGGGGCATACCGGTAGCTAGTGTATGAAAGTATGCATAAGGGCAGTATTCCAGACCAAGCTGTTAATGTTTCACTGAATTGACCTCCGTCACCCCTAAGATATGGCACTGTGCAATGTACTGAAGTTCCAGTGTGTGTTGTAAATTTGCTAGAAATACAACTGCAATGACTAATGAACCTTACAGTGCCAAGGGACACGACATGCTGTAATTTGGTCTTGCCTCAAAAGAACAACACTAGTTCCACAGTACTTATACTAAACACTTACAAGATTATGGCTCAGATTGTCACACTGAAAGGCCTTCAAATGTAATTGTATTCCATCCCTGAGGTAGGCTATTCCACTATAAATGACCTTTTAGTTCGAAACAAGCTGGCTGAGGGTTGTTAACTGTGTTCGAAGGCATATAGATAGACTATAAATGGGCATTAGTAGGTATAATTATGACCTTACGGATAATTAGTTGCACAAGTACATGTGTATTCATGTGCAGATATTGATTTACTGTTAGTCTAAAATCCATTCATAA
Organism: Stigmatopora argus; assembly: GCF_051989625.1. Taxonomy (NCBI): domain Eukaryota; kingdom Metazoa; phylum Chordata; class Actinopteri; order Syngnathiformes; family Syngnathidae; genus Stigmatopora; species Stigmatopora argus. The sequence continues at coordinate 7,153,667 of NC_135394.1, forward strand.
TTAATGTCCGAGCTGAACACTCCTCCTCACCCATACAGCCTCAGGATACCCGGGCAACTGTAGGTGAAGACTGTAGTGAGAGGAAATGAATCTGAGAGCAAAGTAGCCAATCATCTAGCATTCTTTCCAAAGGTGTACCGAGGGGACACAAGGTCAAAGGTGAGGGCTTTCTGGATGGCGAGCACAGCTGTGTGCAATGAGGGGTGCACTAAGCCGCCCCAGCATGACCCCCAAACTTTCCGCTAACACCGGGAGTTACCCATAACACATCTGGGCCTCATTCCCGTGAGTGGGCAGGTATCATGGCTTAACACAGGGGCTCCTTCTTTCTTGTTTGTTTGTTATATATTAACCTTATAGTGGCCCTCTCATTAGAACTGTGATTGACAACTCCAAATGCCGAATTCTCTCTGAGATCCAGCAGTGGATGAATCCAACATGAGTACAAGTATACTTCTCCTCATATAAGTTGCGTATTTGCATTGAGATGTCCGTAAATATTATTCATTTATAGCGAGTATTTCTTAAACTGCTATAATGTAGTATACTTTGCTTTTTATATTCACTTATAGTACATATTATTATCAAGGTTTTTGCATGTATTCATGCATGCAGACACGACATTGTTATTGGTATGTATGCGCCATAAACATTTTTTACTATATCATTATTTTTGGCAATTGCTGTTCGCCACTTTGCTGCTGTGGAAAGGGAATATCAACATTGGGAAACTATTCTACTCTAAATTTTTATGGTGTTGACCTGTCTTAAGAGGTCACTGATATGTTGCCTCTTTGTAAACCCCAAGAAATTAAATCTGCACTTGTGATTTACTCATGGTTTAGTTTTAATGGAAAGCTGATACTCCGTTCTTGATATACTGATAAGAATAAAATCCATTTAGCACCACAGGATTTGACACACAAAACTGTTGGTGTCTGACAGGACATCAAACAGCAAATTGTGACGCCACATTTTCAAGAGGAGATGCCCTCTGGTCTGATGACCTTTAACTCTAGGTCAGTTCCCAATTTCGTGCATTTGTGTGTGCATTATACAAAGACAGAGAGCTTGTTTGTTTTCTCAAACGTCTAAATGAGGTTCTATGCGTACCAGACGGTTCAATTTGACTCCTACCATAAGAAACTTTTCTTAATGAAATGCACATTCCTCATTTTGCTTGATGGACTAGAGCTTGTCCAACATCTGTCCATGCCAAGGCTTTTGGGCTTGAGAAAGGTAACGGGATACACCCAGTGAGGCTTCACTTAACCTTCCATCTTTAGACAAGAAAGTATTGGTGGGACCTCCTGCCAATCATTTTACATAATTTGCATTCATTTTCACACACAAGCATGTTTAAATGTGTAAGCAGACTTGTATGCAAATTGCCTTGCTGTAAGAAAGTAAACATGCACATTTAAACGGGTATGATTCATTGCATTCAGGCTATTTGATGTGCATATGTTAGCATGCGAAAGTCTGCCGCTTTCTCACACCAAATGCAGAATCAATCCGCTCTTACCCCCAGGTGGCATTACCATATTATATTTTATTTATCAAGTGGGCTGTCATGCAAGCTATCCCTACCACCTGTTAGCGATGCACTCTCCATGACACCAAATGCAAACGAGACCTTGGCTCCCCAAATGTAATCGAGCAATGTGATAAATCTTCAAAGTGCATTCAGAAGATATCTACCATCATGAGGCCTGGATAAGTTTAGACTCCACACATACATATGGGAAGCGGACTTCATGCATCTTTTAAGCATAACTACATGAACAGCATGCATCAGACTTTCTGAATAATTGTAAAAAATGATTGGATACGTTTTTGTCATTTCCATCGTTATAATAATTTTGGGAGATCACACACGGACATGAGTGATTGAGATGTACAGCAGTCTCTGAGGGCCCATTTGTCACCAAAGATTTCTCCGACCTATTTCACGTACTCGTCCTTTGATGGCTGCTTTTTCATTCTCATTCCAAGTGCATGTTGACATTCCACTGAACTAACTCTTTTCACAATCCGTCAGGTAGAGGAAAATAGGTACCAACACCCACTGCCATTACACTGATCTTAAAGGACACATGAAGAAACTGCCAATTTAGCCTAAAGATTTGGCAGTGTTCATATCTTTAGGGAGCATATCCTCCTCATAAGGGTTGCTGGAGCCTATCCCAAATGCCTTCGGGCGATAGGCAGACTACACCTTAGACTGGTCGCCAGTCAGCGAGACAGACAATCATTTGTACTCACAATCATGCCACCACCAAGCGGGAATCGATGCCATGCTTGCCCGCACCGAAGTCAGTTGAGAAACTACTGCAACATCAGGTCTAATGTCCCTTTTTTCAAAAAGAAAAGCTGAAATTCCAACATCCAGCCGGAATCATAGTCAAGTCAATCTAATTTGTTATTAACTAAATTTGTAAATTGACAAAGAATGTAGCATGCTAAGAGTTACTTATTGGAGACCATTGCAAACCTTCCAGAGATCCCCAACGCAAGGTGGCCCTTACTTGCATATCTGCCATGTCTAACTTTATATGGGAGCGCTAATATTCCACAGTTGAGAAGTGTTTGGCATAGATCTTATTTTGTGTGGATGTAAAATGATTTTTCCCACAATACTGTTCTTAATTTTAACGATTTAAGTATAATGAGGGAGGTAATGACCAAAGAAAATAAACAATTTTCTGTAAACGGCAATTTCTTCAGCTTTCCTTATCAAGCATCCTCACAGCATATGAGACATTAGGTTAAATTAGTCCCCATTGAATTAACTGTTAAAATCTCCTCTTTCTGAAGAAGGAATGAGTCAGCAAAACATTTCTGCCTATAGCCACCTCATTAACATCCTGCTGGGGAAGCTGAGGCAAGCACAGAGAGACTGGAGGTCTTCCTGGTTATACCCTGGGAGAGAATTGAATCAATGACATGCTGTCTCTCTGGAGTGTGACGAGTTATTAATGAGCTTCCACAGCCAATGAGAGAGTTAATTATCAGTGTTCTGGCAGGAGCACTAAAAAAACAAGCGGAGGGGATGTTGGAGAGGCAAAGAAAGACTGCTAGTTTGTAACTGCTGAGATAAGCAAAGAGAAAAAAATGTAATTGCAGTACAATCAATATTTTCACACCAACAAGCAATACAAAGTAGAAAACACCAGGAGCCAAACTGCCATCCATTAGGTATACAAAAGCATGTACATATTGTGTAGGGACATAAAAATAGCCCATACATCTCAATCACATGTATTTATCGTCATAATTGACACTGTTCTTCATAAATTATGATTTATGGTCCAGCTGTTAGAGCTTGAAACCAATATTTTAGTTGCTGAATATTTCTTTGAGTGAATCCATCTATTAAGAAACCGGAAATTGAATATACTGTGAATCTTAAGCTCTTCAGATGAGAAGATTTCTAACTGTAATTTAAAATATAATGTGACCATGCCATCATTTGCTGCTGTCCATCATCTCTGCAAGCATGTGCGAATTCCACTATTTCATAACTGTCAGTTTTCATTTCGCTTCAGGCTCTGCATAATTGTCTCTCTGCTGATGAATTCCCTTCATAATTGAACTGCTGCGGAGGGAAGCCATTGGAGATATTTGCAGAAAAAAATCTAATATCTAGATTTAAACATCAAGTAGAAACTCATGTTACTGATGGAAACAACTGTTAACCATATGCTTTCTTGTCCTATTTCAATGACATTACCAATACAAAAATCCCAGTGTCTGCAAGAGTTTATAACATTGATTCTTCATTGTAAAAAAAAGAGAGAAAGAAATAACTGGCACATCCAGTTCTGCCAATCCAGAGGCATTGTCCCTGATATCCACAAAATGTTGCAGAGGCGTGTCAACCAAGAGAACCCGACATGCACCAATTTACTTCTAACTTATTTTAGTGTGAAAAAACAAAAAAATGCAGCAATTCAATTAGATCAGTATGTTGTCTGAAAGTATTTTTCACAAATGCTCATTTCAAAATAAGAAGTGTAGACCTGAGAGTATTTGAAATCATCAGAATTATTAATCGAGCCTATGTGCATTTGGTTATATGTATGGCTAGTTTTATAGTCACACAAAATTGGATGAGATCAAGTTCAAGCGTTACAAAAGATCTAGGAAGAAGAATATTGTACGGATGTGTTTTTACTTTGTGTCACAACTGTACTTTGGCACCATAATATTTTACTATAATCTAGATTAGAACCAACTGCCATAAATATAGTGTATTCTGTAAAAAAAAAAATGTCTGAATAGGTCAGTTCCAGTCGGTAGGCTGACCAAAATACAATTTGATCTTTGATGCCGTAGACCGCATGATGGAAATAGCATCAATAAATAGTGTTACTGAATTGGCAAATAAAAATGGTTCACCAACTGGAGAAGGCAGATGGGAGAGGAGATGGAGTCATCTTGTTACAAATCTTAATATTTATTTTAAAAATAAGGGAATTACTGAATGAGGTTCAGTATACATTTCATTCTTATTTTATTCATCTTATTTCATTCCTATAACTTTAGCTATGCAGTCATGGCACTTTGGAGGTGGAATTCTCAAACTGCTTCTTGTCCCTTGATAAAGTGTGCATGCTCCCTGTTCTGCTCATGAATTGGCCCAAGAGTACGAAGTAATTAGTTCAGCATAATGACTTCACGATGCAAAATGTCTCCCTCCATCATCTGGCTTTTCACAGGACCTTTCAATCTTTTAAAGAAGGAAATCCTGTCATCAACGATGCAATGAAACAATAAGTGTGAACTGGAAATTTTTCATGTCACTTGAGAAGACTTATGAAACCTTTTAAGTCAGACCATGGACAGTATTATTCTAAATGAAATGTGAATAGACTTATGTTGCCATTGGCTGTAGTATTTATATTTGATCGCTAGAACAGGAATCTATGGAGACAATATGGATATGTTTACTAAATGGAGGATTACGATTTTTACCTTATCACAATGCAAGTGTTTTGTTTTGTGCTACTGTTCACACCTTTCTTTTCCATGACCAATTGGATTGCTTTTTAGAGACTGCTGCTGTTTAAGCACTTTGTTGCTCTGAGTAGGAAGCTTGTTGTTGGGTTGACATTTGTATGTGCCCTTCACTGGGGTCAAAGATCAGGGCCAGCTTCTCTCAGTGTGTTTTTGTTTAACCACCTCAGTCAGATAAATGTACGGGCTGTGGAAAGCTGATAGGGGCATTCAACAAAGTGACAAATAAAAGTCTGAATGTGACCTCCAAAATGTGGGTTCATAAAAACGTTATGCTTTTTGCGTGGGTATGTGTGATGGTGCTCAGGTGAGCGTTCATGGCAACACTTGGCATATGCCCTCTGCGTGAAAGCTTTTTTAATGCCAGAATGAGTTTGGTCAAGGCCACCGCAAGCTTATTTTGAATTCTTTTATAACAAAAAGTTCATGGTTGTGTACTTTTATAAAAAAAATGCAGGGCTTCAGATAAGAAAAAAATATGTAATGACATTTTAAAAAGAAAACAAATGTAAACATTTTCTTTTAACACACTACTTTCCCTAAAAAGTTTGATTTGAAAATGTGTTTTTTATGTATTTTGATGGCAATGATGTCTAATTGTGGCCCAAAAAATGTAAGCTAATTTCATATCACAAAACAACACATCTGATACAGTACTTTGAAGTCTACATACAAGTGATCCCCCTCTGTCTCCAAAAATGACATTTTATTATTCAACATGATGGGCTCTATATGACAATGCCAATGCTGTAAGTGCTCTGATTTCGCTTTTATCCTATTACTAACCAAGCACGTTTCCTCCTCAACACGATTACGCTCAATAACAGTGACATCAATTACCTACTGAGGGAGGCCAGTGTGTCAACATATTGATTCCATTAATGTCGCACTCAAAATAATGACACTCTTTGAATTATGACCTTAGAGATGAATGAGTAGTGACGGGGATGGCAAGTCTTGTAGAGATGACATTTTAGGCGTTTAAAGACAACAGCTACATGTTGAATCAGGCTTTGTAATGAGCCAAACAAAGGGAAACCCTTCCTGCCTGAATTAGTGGAGTCATCCATCTAATTGTATTGACTGCTTTCCTTTTACACCTGGCCTTTTAACTGGAGGACAAGACTTGTAATCCTTGCTTGGGGATAAAGGGTGATTTACTGGACAAAGTAAATTATAATGTGGATAAAAACAACAATGGAAGGGAAAACAAGGGCTTTTTGTGCCCATATGATTGATACGTACAGGCAAATTTCATTCCGATCTGTCACAAATTACAGTAGCGTAGCAATTTTAGTTAGTATCTTCTATAGGAAGAAGAAAGAGAAGATAATAAGTGACCTTTTCAGTCAATTCTCAGGCTGCCTGAGAATAGTTTTGAGCTCCTTAGAGGACTTGTTTCAATATCCTGGCTTAACCATTTCATTGTGGACAATTATATTTGATGTATCGATTTGTGTGAATATTTTTAATTCATCAGCAATAACATCTGCACAGCTGAAAAATTGTTTTCTGTCGAACTGGGTTGCATTCTTTCATAACCCACTGGTCTCTTTGTTTAAAAGTGGGGTTGGTTTGCTGGGAAATGCAAAGTAAAAGGTGTGTCCTTATCTTTGAGGCATCTGCTAACTGGCGACACGGTCCTTTCAAACAAAACTGGTTCAGATTTAAACATTTACCAGCAGTGGAGCAAAAAGGGGTGGAGGAGGCTAAATTTTCAAATAGTTGCTTTGTTCCAGAACAGTTGAAGGCGCCAGTGGTTAAATTAGTTAACAACTCCGAGTGGGAGAAAAACATGCTGTATGAAAACAAGGGGACGTATCAATCTGCAATCAATGAGCTTAGCAGACCCATGAGCCTAACATATATTTTGTGGCATAAAAAAAATCCTACAAGCATTCAGCCTGAACCTTTCTAGGTAATACGTTATAACTAAATAGCCGCTTTGTGGTGTAGTGGTTCACTCGCCTGACTTTGGTGCAGGCAGGTGCGGGCTCAATTCCCGCTGGTGGTGGTATGATTGGGGGCGCGAATGGTCGTTTCTCTCTCTCTGTGTGCCATATGACTGACTGGTGACCAGTCTAGGGTGTAGTGTGCCTTTCACCCGAAGGCAGCTGAGTTAGGCTCCAGCAACCCCCACAACCCTTTCGAGGATGGGCGGTATGGTATGGTAGATGAGACATGAGATGTTATAACTATCAATGGTGCTACTGGGTGTATTACATCAATTTGGAAAATGTTTTAGATGAACATACATGGCCTCGGTGGCAGAATTAGGTTACTTGTGGATATTTTCTTTTGAGGCACTTTATTGGTATGCCATGAAATTGCAACACTGTGCTGTGGTTCTACAGTATGGACTGAGGCAGAACCCCAGGGCAGAGGTTTTGAGATGACTTTTTTTGGTGGTGACATAACGACAAGCAGAGGTAGTCAACTTTTATTTACCAACCCTACACTTAACGAAGCAAGTCTTTGACTTTGGTGCAGGGGCATATACCGTACCCCTCGTGTCGTAGAATGCGATCAAAATGACAAACTTTGAATTTCGACTCTCTCTTGATTTGGTCTTGGCAAAACTGGAGTCTACTTTTGGTCGTATGACTATGATTCATCATTGATAATGGCTCACTTTCCATATCTGGTCTCATTGGACTCATCGTCACTCACTCTGCTCATAGCTTGACTATCTGACACAGAGGAAGAGTATATGAAAGCATGAGGGGAAAAAATTTAAAAGGCTGCATAGAGCTTAGGTCACATATGTATCCTCGAGGGCGATTACGTTAAAGGGCAAACTCTTTGGTTGCAGATTGCATTCAAAATATTTCTGGAACTTTAGTGACATGCCTTATACCTGGTTGCCATTACATACAAACACAGATTGAAATGATGGTACGATTTACTTTCAATCATAATGCTATTTTCAAGCCATTGTGGCCAAATCTTATCATAAATGCTCTGTCAATGTCTATTGCTGCTGTGGAAATATTTCATGGCCATGACGAGCGGCATATGTCTTCTATAAAGACATGAACAAATGCAGCAGGGTTCGGGATGTCAAGCCATGTGCCAAGCTGGTTAGCCACCGATCAGTGCTGTGCTGTCGACTGTTAAACGCAAACCAAAAACAGCACTACAAGGCATTCTTTTAAGATTTGTGGCACAGGCTGATATTAATCATTTGTGACACTTAATGAAGAAAAACATAGGCATATATATAGCTGTGTGAAGACGATAAATTCAAAGCTTACGGAGTTTGAAACACAAATGTGATATTTTACAGTAAAGTCACATTAAACACAATTTATAATGTTTAAATTCAGAGATTTGGTATATAAAACTGGCTTAACCCTTTTTGGAGTGAAATGTAACTCACTGGCAGACATTGAAAGATGGGATTTCACACCCAATCCTCCCAGTTTAAATGAATTGGATGTCAAATCCCGGTCAAATGAAAATAATGATTTAAATACAATGAAATAGAAGAAATAATTAAAATGAAATAAAATTAAGTGTATTACAAGGCAAAACCAAGGTTTTTATTTATTTTTATCAATTTTGTTTTAATAAAATTCTATTAAATGTTATTTAATCATGTAAACATACAAATAATTATCAATTATTACAAACAAAAATGTACACATTACACTACATATTATTATTTTATCATTCTCTCTTATATCACCCAAAATGTGTACCAGTATGTTTAATGCCAGTTGTTCATGGGTTTCATTTTTTTTAATGACCTAAAATACGAATCATAGACTGTTAGATTTAAATAGAATAGTTACTTGTCCTATAAAGGGTTGAAA